>NC_045434.1:70795505-70903045 GCF_002776525.5 Piliocolobus tephrosceles
TGGTATGATATTTTACTAAATACATATCATAAGAGATCCACTGACATCTTTTTGGGGGGGATTTTGTTTCTGTTTTTCTTCTTTTTGGAGGAGAGACTCATGTGTTTATTTTGCCTAAGTATACCTTCAGAAGCATGCTGCTCTTTGTACAAACACTTTCATACACACTAATATATATATCTATCACATGTATATTCTAGATCCACACACAAAGCAGCATAGAGAATTCCCAGAAAGCAATATCCATGCAACAATGAAAGATGTGTGGCTATGAGTAAGGCATTTCTTTATGGACTAATGTGGTGCCTCAGCAAACAGTTTTCATCACAACATGATGACTCTCTATGAGACAACACTAGCAAATCTCCCAGTACTCACAAAGGCATTTTGCTGAGCCCTGCTGGCTGAGGCAACAGTAGTTGGAGGTGGGAATATGGCAAGAATTCTGCAGGCTGAACTCCCTGATGATATCAGATAGACTGTGGCTTGACAAAGTTGGTCCATTTCTTGTATTATCTTGTCTAGATGCTGTGCCACCTTGAGGGTAGGAATTTTTCCTCCAACATCTGTGTGCGTTTGGACCTTACATTAATATTCTTGCTTTCTTCATGTAGATAGGTATCCAAGAATACCCAGGAAGTTCCAAATTTCAAAGAAAAGAGGATACCTTGGCCTAGCTCTGTCAACTAAGGGGACTGACCCCTGGTACTCTTCCTGCTTGCCCCCCCTTTTTTTTCAGCTCTTGTTACTATGGTTCTTGGCAATGCAGATCAGTTATAGTGGCTTATAAAGAACTGAATATGGAATCTCAGCAATGGGGAAGTCATAGTTTTTCTTTCAAAGTTTGAGTAGTTACAGTGTAAGCTACTAATTTGTCTTTGCTCTCTAAGACTAATGTATTTCTTGCCAAATGTGTGATAAATGAAGTTTGGGTGGTATGTGTGTGTGTTTGCTAAATACATTAAAAGTGAGAATTCTTCGTGTACTGCTCCACTATTTTAAAATCTGTTTTTAAAGTCTCAGTTGTAACAGAGCACCGGCTCACTATAATGACAGAGCACTAGCAGATTTCTTCTAAAGCTGAAGAATATGATTATGGCTAACCATTTTAAAGAAATCTTATTAAGAGCATCTTTTCTCCCCCACCCTTCTGATAAGCCTGTTGCCCTAAACGTTAAGCTAAGAGACTTCTGTATGCTAGTGAATTATTTACATTATATGATGACATAAGTATTTGTTTGGCAGCCTACATCAAGCTTCATGAAAGAATTGCCCAAGATTCATGAGATGACTTCTGCATTTTTGCTATATAAAATACCCAAGAGGACAAATCCTTAAAGTGCACACGAGGGTTTTCAGGGTTACTTAAACCTTACCTGGTTGGAATTTAATCCCCTACCCACAGCCCAGGGGCCAAAATGACACAAACAGGGGACGGCTGGCATCAGGAGGTACCCGACAAGCTGCTCCATTTAGCATCATCTAAATCCTCTTTAATATGATTAACATCTAATATTTCTCTCTTTGTGAATCATATCCACTTCCAGCCAGGCCACCTCTCCTTTATCTGCAGTGTCTATTTTAAGACTGCCTCACTGCAAGGAGTATGGGGCCCGGGCAGGAATTTTGTCACTTCTCATGTGACTTCGGACAGTTATCGGACTATTCTGGATCTGATTCCTCCTTCAGTGAAAAGGAGGGAAGAAAGTAGGACCATGCAGTGAGCCCTACCCCTTCTACTCACACACTCACGCATCCATATGTACACGCGCATACCCACCATCACACATAATCCTAATATCACGAAATTGTTTTTCATTTAGCCTCTCTGTCTGGCTCATTTACTGACAAAAGTTTCAGATAAGGTGAGCCCTTCTTTTCCGTGCCTTTGTGCATGGAGGTCACTGCTTAAGTGAGATGCTTAAAAAGCCACCGTTCTTATCGTGGTAGCTTTGCTCGTGTGGGCGGTGGCTGAGAGCCAAAAGTAGATCCGGCACCTTCAGCTGAATACCTCCACTGATATTGTGTGCACGGCTTTACTTTTGTGTTTAAGTTTCTCCTCTTCAGGTCAAGTAAAATGAACCTATAGTTTAAGTATTAGCAAGTGAAGAGGATGGCAAAATGGAGAACTATACACTTTGTTTCTTTTTAACATTTTTAAACAGAGCTAAAACATGGTAGAGGGACTTTGAAGCTACGTTTACTCGATGCCCCAAGATCCAGTCGATTCCAAGGAATTGTGTCACCCAGCTTAGTAGTAGCCGGTCAAACAATAAAATGTCTTATTGATTGTATTCCCAGATTTCTCAATCAGTTGTTGGGAGCAATAATAAAATAGCTAACATTTATTGACTGTTTACTAATGTTCTAGGCACTCTTCTAAGTGTTTTACCAAAATAGGGCTTATTTAATGTGGGTAATAGTAATGACAGTGATACTAATATAATAACAAGAAAAACTTCAGTTTGTCCAAAGCTTTACTATTCTTCAAGTTAGATTATTCTAACTGGGCAGACGCAGATCGAGCCAGGGAGAGAGAAGGGAGTTTGACGTCTCTTCACTACTACTTTGTTCCTTCTTTCTCTTCTCTACACCTTGTCTTCTCTCAGCCTTCTACTCCATCTCTGCCTCTGTCATAAGGTTGCTAGTGGCACCTCTGTCACTGCTTAGCACCACCCCCGTCCAGCCCCTGTTGCTGATGGCTCTCAAGGCTAGAGAGGCTGCTGACCCCTGGCCTACAGGAAAATAAAGCAGATGGGGAAGGTTTATCAGCAGGAAAGAGGGAGTGTCTTGCCTCGCTCTCCTCTCCTAGACCCTGCCTTTCCTTTATGAGTCAGGACCTTCTAAGTGGCAGGAGAGCTTGTTCTGCCTTTTGTATCAGTTTACACAATTGCCAGAATTCTTGGCACAGTGTGCAGACTTAGGATGGTGAGCCTTTGAGAAGACCCAAGGGATGTGGAAGAAGACACCGAAGGGGAAAAATATGAAATGCACTTTTAGTTTGTGCTAAAGGGCGGAAGCTTGGCCATATCATACCGGGTGGGGCGTCTTGCTTCTGCGCATGAGTGTGTGAGGCACGCAGGAGAGGGGTGTGTAATTATGGGCTGTATCCTTCATTCCTGCTCCTCACATTTAATGAGATTGGCAACAATAAATTTGTCTTTCCAGGTGTGATGGTATATATTTCTATGCTTCATTCTCGCTTCACTTTGAAGAGCTTCCAAAAAAAATTTTATGGGCAGAGAAAGGAAGTTTGGGATTCCTTCCCAGTTTTTAAATCATACTGATACTTGTGACTTTAGGGGCATATGAGTTGGATTTTATCGCTTTTGTTGTTTTCCTCACAACTGTGGCAGGAAAAGAAGATGATGATCACTGTCAGTTTCTGAGGCTGGTTTACCTGTTTTGCAAAGAACTCTACCGAGACAACTAACTTGTGTAACTCACAAAGGTTAATTGCACAACTTAAGGAGCCAAAAGACATAGCACCCTAGGTTGGACTGCATTACCTAGGTTGACCTCTCTATATGGTGCAGCTGCAAAAGGCAGAATCATCCAAAGGTCAGAGGGCTTGGTACGGCCTGAGTGTAGGTTGAGAAAAGAATGTGCCAGATTCCTTCATCCAGGCACACTGAGCTCTCTTTCTCATTCCCGGGTACTGGGAGGTACTGTTTCCCACGCCATGGTAAGCCACGCATCCCTCCTGGGCCCCTCAGTGGCTAGTGATTTACCTGTAGGCAGGGTGTAAGTTTCCAGTAAGAATGACAGATCTCCCTTATCCTCGCTAAAGGCCCAGGTTTGGGGATGGAAGGCTTCAAAATAAATTGAATGGGGAACTTGATTCACTCATTAGTGGCCTTATGAATGCCATTTTCTAAGATATTAATACCTCACTGGGCAGATGCTCTATCTTAGAGACTGTGGGTTTGACATTTTTCTGGGTGACACATGACAGGGAAGAAGGATACTTCCGCACACCTTTGAATGTGTTTTCTTACTTTCCTCTTGGAAATAGAAAATAAAAAAGCAACACCCCACCCCCACCACACACACACTAACACATATACACTTGCTGAATGTGTTCCTGCCCCATACCTAACCTCTTCTCAACCTACTCCCACTTTCAACAGAACCCACATTTCAGAAGATTTAATATATTTGGAAGACTTTCATTCGCATTGTCATCTCTTTAAAGAAAAATGAGGACAGGTGGATTTAGGAAGCGCTTCCCTCTGCTCCAAATAGATACTTAAATATGAGTGATCGTTTAGAAAACTGGCACATGAGTGAAAGCCTTTCACTGCTGTTGC
This sequence comes from Piliocolobus tephrosceles, assembly GCF_002776525.5. Lineage (NCBI taxonomy): Eukaryota > Metazoa > Chordata > Mammalia > Primates > Cercopithecidae > Piliocolobus > Piliocolobus tephrosceles. Next base: position 70,799,816 of record NC_045434.1, read on the forward strand.
AGTCTTTTGGCCTCAAAGCTGCTGAGCCGTTTAAATAGTCACATAACACATTCTTGGTGGGTGGCGAGGAGGAAAAGAAACCCTTACCATTTCTTCCCTTGCCAGTCCCACCGTTGACAAGCCAAATTGATCTTTTAAGAGACCAAATGAATGTTCTCTAAATATATGTACACACATGGCTGCCTGGAAACATATTCCTTCTACAGAATGATTGCCTGAAATTTGAAGGAGAGCACAGTAAAGACACCAGGTTGGAAGTGGGGTTGAAGGGCTAGGGGGTGGAGTGGAGGTAGAATTCTGTGTGTGCATGAGGCTTCATTTTTGTACTGCTCTCCTTTTGGGATTCAAGGTGTTCATCAGTATAATGAAGCGGGCCCATTGATTTATCATCTATTTGGTAATGTCATTGCATTTTTAGCTCCCTGTGTCTTTTTTGTCATTGGGTTACATTCAAGCACAGTAAGATCAACTTTAAAACCTCCTTACTCAACAGCTTTATTAGTTATAGCATTCCATGACCTTTCTCAACATTCTTAAAGAAAAAGATACAGTGTAATGTCGCTTTACTTTGCTTATTGTCCTTTGTTGGGGTGAACAAAGCATTTTCTACAGTGGCTATATCACATAATTATACAGCTTTCAATAGCAGTGTCTTGGCACATATCAAAGTTCAGAGGAGCCTTTAGAAAAAAAAAAAGATGTTTTGTGGCAGCCTAGGGAGGGTCTCATCTTTCCTTCAGAAAATAGTTCAAGGCTCTTCTGTCAAGCTTCCCTACTTAGAGCTTTTTCTCCTCCTGCTTCATAAAGTTTAAAGGGGATTCAGTGGAGTTCTATGATCTATTTCCTTTGAAAGATTGTTCCTCGGCACAGAGAGGCCCTTTGACTTCAAGAGTTCACAGATTCATGTCTTTAGGTATCATATGTCTGACCTTATCAGTTACTCCATTTAATGTAGGAGAAAAAGTCTCAACTCTTTGTGTTTGTCTGTTTTGCCTCTGTGAAATGATTTGGTGAAAAGACCATCCTTTTTAACACACCACTGAGAGGCCGTTTCTGACTGTAACCTACCCTGTGGCTTTTCTCTCTTTAAAAAAAAAAAATCGTCCTTGTGTTTTGTGTATGGATGAGTTCACAGTGAGAATAGAATTATACAAGGGCAGGCGCACACACAAAAAAATCTTTGCTTTCCTCCCTCACCTCCCGCACGCCCCCCCTAAATGATCTATTGGCTCTCTCGGCGGCTGTACCCCAACAGGCGAAGCCATTTAGCAAACACAGAGGTAGCGGCTGTGGTGCTGGGACAGTGGTGGGTTTTCCCTTGCTTCGACCTACCCCTAAGGCCTTCATAATTAATTGTCCTTCAGCGATGAGGAAAGTTCAGAAACAGTGTGTGGAGTGATGCCTATTGTCTGATATTCAGTTCTCCTTGCCTCGGTTCTTTTTCTTCATCCCACAAAGGGTTATCAATGGGAGAAAGAGAGCAAGTTCTCTTCTGAGAGCCGCTGGTGGTGGCTGTAGCTTTCAGTGGGATGTATCATTGTGTTCAGCCCATCCTGGATTAAATGTCTGAAGAAGTTCTAACAACCTTTTGAAAGACAGCCTGTTTATTTCGCCTAGATAAAACAAATTCATTTAGCAAACCAAAGCTTGTGTGAAGTTGGCGATCCCTTTTCACATGGCAGATAACATTTTACATCAAATTTCTTCATTTCCCCCCTCCCCCCAGGATGTTATTTAACTTTAACTGTTTGGTCCTTTGTCAGTCACAGGGCAGAAATTTTAATAACTATTCACTCATTGCTCTTAAATACATCAATATTAATTTACAACAATAATTTTTTTGCAGACATCCTTTCTGATGAAGCATAGAAGTTTAATACTTGAAAGTAGATACTTAGTTTAAAAATATTGTTTCTCCTTCAATGAGTGCCTTCAGCCAATCTTCAATTCTATCTTGTAAGATGATGTGAAACAAATGCATTTTGTCTCCCTGCACCCCCCAATTTTTGGCTGAGACACAAAATAAAGATTCAATGTGGAGATAGCTATTTGAGAAGGGTAGGAAAAAGAAAACCGTCTATTAATGATCATTATACTACTGTTCCTGTTAAATAGGGTGAAGCCAAGAAAAACAAATATAATCGTTCTTCCGAGGAGCAGTTGAACTAGCAAATCACAGAGGTTTAAAATAACTACATTGTAGTGTTCATGGCAACTTCAAGACTGAAGGGAACCACATTTAAAGGCAATCTCTGTGTCTCTTACAGCGGTTTCTTTGGAGGAAGCGACCAACAGGATGGCCAGAATCGATTCTGCCCCCTTTGCTCTTTGAAAACAATTTCACAACAGACCTTTTGGTATTTAAAGAGAACCCGTATATGGAAGTTGACACAACTAATATAGTCATACCAAAAAGGGGGTCATAAAAAATTAAAGTTCTTCTTATGAATCTTTCATGAGAAGCAATGAAAAGGGACACTAGTGTAGCCAAGTTCTTTGTGCTACAAGCTCTTCTTCCGGGCTCTGAGCTATTGTTCTTTCAGCTCCTCAAACAGACTTTCACTTTCAAACTGACAAAAGTCACTTAAAAGCCAGACAGCTGTACTAACACACCCACCTTACTGAGCAAGAGCCACTGGCAGGTGACAAGGCCTGCTGAGAGACCTTGTTGAAAATGGGCAGGGGTGACTTTCTCATGCCTTAACGTTGCTTTTGCACTGACTTTGAGATGGCCCATTGACTGCTCATTTGTGTCCCCCCCACCCCAAAATAGGCTCCCCGAGATATGTTGTGCATTTTCTTTGCAGTGTGCAACACTGACATCCGTGGTCGTATTTCTGCCTTATGCTGGTGTGGCTAGGTACGGTTCTTGGAAGTTTGCGCACTTCTAGCAGAGGACCGGGAGCTTGACTCACAAAACTCCTGCTGCCTCTTTTCCTTTTGCCCCTCCATTCAGTTCAAATCTCACTTAAGCTTTTCAGATTTCTATTGTCTGACTAGGGTGGGACAGAAAACACCCACCAAAGATGGGTGCAAACCTCACCTTCGAATTTAAGATCTAGGCAGAGATTGTTAGGTAGGTAGTCCTGCCTGTATCCCGACCCCCAGGGCAGCAGCCGTCGTGGGCCGTGGGAGGCCTCCCTGTGTGCGCATTACAGGCCTCCCCTCCCCTGTCACCTTGTGTACAGTCTGGTCTGTGACACTGATGGTGATTATGTCATTATTTTGCTCTGGGGGCCCTGGCACATCTGCAGAGCCCAAGCACATCTTCTTTGTTGCGTTGGCAAATGTCCCACACCGCAAATGCTTCATTAGCCCTGCTGCCGGCCTCCTTGCCAGACGCCTGTGCCCAAATCCCAGCTTCTTTTTGCTCCGTTCTTTTGTGTAGCTGATGATCATGTATTCATCTTCCTGGTTCTTCCCCATTTTCCTCGACTTCTGAACTCCAGATGTCCCAGTTTTCTTGCCCAAATCACTCCAAAGTCTACAATGAGAAACGAAGTGACTCTTTACCCTTGAATCCTTCCCCACTCCTGACCACCTTTCCAACTTTTTTTCCCCCAAATGAATAGTGACTTTGAATAGCTCCCCGCCATGAAGACTAACGTTTTCAAACTTGCAATTTGAAAAGACACCCAGTGATTGCTTCCAGTTTATGATGAGAGACAGGGTTAGAATGCATTCGGCGTTATCAGATGTTGCTTACTATCTGTGTACCTTCCTCCTCCGTCCCTACCTCTGCCCCCCTCACTATTTTCTTGGCTCCTTTATTTGCATCTGTGTATTGCCACATTTTACCAATTTTCTGACAGCACTTTGAAATGTGAGTACAGAAAATACTCTTCATGCCTCGCTGTGCATGACAGTCTTCTGAAGGTTCCTTTCTCTAAGTGAATCTTCATCTCCACTCTACCCTCTCCCAAAACCACTGCCTCCTCCTTCTGCCCCAGCCCTCAACAATGACCTATTATTAGATACTTAAAGTGATTAACACTTGGCTGTTTTGGAAACAGCTAAAACACGTCTCTCTCCAAAGTTTTATTCTATATATCTAACAGAGCCACAGCTTTTGTGAAGGGGTGCTGGTTTCTACATCAGCTGCAGTAAATTTTAGAGCTTAATATCTTGGGTTGTGGTGGGTACTACATAATTGGTATGTTTAATTTCCCCTTAAATTTGAATTAATTGATCTGTGTTAGCATATTATGAGCAGCTTTTCCAATAGAGTTTAACTAGTTTTTAAATTCTCTAACTACTGCAGCATAAAATGATTTAAATGCCTCCATCTTTGAGCAAACTGTAAGATTTTAGTTTTCAGGTGTAGTTGAAGGAGTTAAGTGTATATTTTATGGAAATCATGGTCAGATCCCTGCCATGAACTACTGTAATTTGAAATTCAAGACAAAGACTCTATTAAGGATTAAAGAAAACTTCCTCGGAGGAATGAGTTGCCACATTGTACCAGGTTGCTGAAATTTTCAAATACCTATCAAAGAGGGGCACAAGAATATGCATGTTATAAATATTAGGACCAATGTAGCCAACAAGGTGAGAAGAGAGGTGGTCAGATCAGATGGGTGGGCATTGTCAGCCCTGGGCAGGAAGCATATTGGGAGAGGCTGGTACCTGTCATTGGATCATTTTTCAAAAGGCTCAAGATGTATCCAAAATATTCCTAAAGTCCCAGTTGCTCACCATTATGGTTTTATCACCCATGAGTTTACTTAAACCTTTTTTAAACTTAACCTCATTCTCAGAATATACCACTCCTTAAGATAATAATTCTCTAAGTGTATTACCTGCTGGGAAAATATTATCTTCTTTTTATGGCTCTAAAAGTGATTCCCCTAGAACTCCACAGGGATATTCCTTGTTATAATATACTGGGATTTGTGAACAGGGTTGTATCCATATTCTCCATTTCCTTTCTGATTTTATAGACTTTGATCATTACTCCCTCTTAATCTTCATCTCCCCAGATTAAGGAGCTCTAATCCTTTTTAAAAGCCTAATCTCATACAGTAAGTGGGCTGCCCCGGATCATTTTAGCTGCCCTGCTGTAATGCGCTTCCAGCCTGACTGTGTTCTTCTGAGGGACAGTTACAGTTACTAACTCACAAGGCAGAACTCCAGGTGTGGGTGGTCACGCCACAGTTTGGTGATGGTGCCTCATGCACACCCAATGTGACTTTTTTGATTACCCCAAAAGTTTATCCTCAGAAGTTGGAATTCTTGAGTTGGAGCTCAGTAGTGCTTATTGGTTAAAATGATCCTATGAGACCAGCTGATCAGACTCTTGGCAAGTACTCTGGCAAATATGATTGTGTCTATAGGACATACCCAGTCAAATAGAAAATAGGCAGATCCACCCTGCCCTGCGGATGTTTTCAGTGTTCTTGTAGATCAAGCATTGGGGTATTTGACGTCATGAGGAAATAGCCTTAGTCTTGAACTTGAGTCTATAATAATGACAACTCTGGGGGAAAGCTCCAGTTTCTGCTTTATTTGATACTATTCTCAGGCAGGCAATGAAATGTTCACCTGCAAGTAGTCAATATTTTATATAAAAGCATCCCCTTGAAATCTTACAAAGAAAATGCTTTGGGGAGTCTTTCCACTGTCAGTGGTCCTGGATCAATACCGATGTAGAACTTACAGCATGGACTTTCCAGCCAGGCCCTGGGATCAAATCCCAGCTCTGCTGCTTTGTAGCAGTGAAATCCTGGCAAGTGTCTTACCCTGCCTGTACTTCAGTTTCCTTGTCTGTAAAATAGGGTATGTAACAGTGCCTTCTTCAAGAGTGTTGTGAGAATTAAATGAATCTACACAAGTGTATTAGCACAAAGTAAGTGCTGTATAAGCATTCACATTTATTCATTTGCAGAGCCAAGTAAATGTTACCTTATTGCTGTGACATCTGCAAGGCAACTATTGCACCATTTCCTGCTGACCCTAAATAGGAAAGTAAACAAACGGGCAATGAGGGAGCTCTCATCAGAATTGGGACAAATATTCAATGTAATTCTGGTTTTTACAAGAGCAAGTGTTCCTGCTCTGAATGTGGCTGAAAAGACGACACTAGCCTGAAACAGCTCTAGGACTCTGGGGTCATCTGTTCCAGATGAGAAGGACACGATGCGATGCCGGAGGTGGTGGAAGGAGTGCTGGCCTGGAGGGTCTGGCTCTGGCCACACCTGCCTCATTGGGGTCTACTGTGCTCACCTTTTGAAAAGTGTTAAGATTAAATTCAAGAGTTTCATTCTAGCTCTGAAATTTTGTGACTCTAGAGTAGAGGGGCATTCTGCATCCTCTAAATAAAGTCTCTTTTGAGTCTTGGTCATGATGCAAAGCTTTAAGCGGTGAGTATAGAGGCCCTTGGAATCCAGATGGCTTCCATGTGGGGCCCCTTCTACCCTGGTGACTCTGCTGCAGCTTAATTATCTCAGTCAAAATCTCCAGGGCGCCCATTTTCGTTTTCTCCCAAGGCCCTATTTGCAGATCTAAATCTCAACAGTGCCCTTGGAGACATGGAAATTCCCTTATTGGGATTATAGAGACTAATTTTTCAAATTCATAAACAATTTATTGACTGAATTGGCACTATCATTAGACTTGCTGCTCACTTTATTTGTTGCCTTGGCCGGGGTGGCCAAACAATGAGGAAATTTATCAGAGAAACCCTCGTGCCACTGGGTTTTCTCGTAGGTAGTATGGACCTGAACAAACTAAGTGTCCCCACACACGTTCCATGCAGGCCTCAATACAGGCTATCAGCATTTATAATATGCATTAACCTCTATATAATGTATATCTTCTCTCAGAGCAGAATTGGCTGCATTTTTTTTATTCTTTTTTTATTATTATTTTTTTGAGACACAGAGTCTTGCACTGTTGCTCGAGCTGGAGTACAGTGGTGTGATTGGTGTGATCTCAGCTCACCCCAACCTCCACCTCTTGGACTCTAGTGATTCTCCTGCCTCAGCCTCCCAAGTAGCTGGGATTACAGGTGTGCGTCACCATGCCCGGCCAGAATTGTCAGTTTTAGATTATATGACTACCTTCCCTACTAAGCCTGCTTGGTAGTGTTTGCAAAAGCAACGCCACTCTTTTCTTTAAATATTCCCCAAATGATAGTAATCTAGATCATAAAAGTCTTTTCCTTTGGGATTGTTTTGTATGTGTGAGAGTTTGTGCTTGGGAGGTATTGAGTCCTCATACAAGCCATTTAGATGTGTATTCTTCATATTTCTTACGGCAATTGCGTCTAAGTTCTGTTTTCTTAAGGCTACTATAACATTGTAAATTAGAATGTGATGCTAAAACTGACTTCTAGTAAAAGCTAATGTATTCCCTGAGAACAAGTAAATACTTGGGCAGGGAAGGATGGTTTGAGTAGAGGTGAAAACAGAGAAATGTCAGGAAGCTGAACGTATGTAGAAGAAGGTGAAAGGTCATGATTTCAAGGCCACTGTGTTTCCTTTCATTTAGAGCATCCATTTTTAAAGATTTATCATTTTCAGTGACCTGAAGGCATACAAGATAATCTGTGTGTAGATACCTGAAACTGCCTTTCAACAGGGCCAATCCTAGGTATTGACAGCATCCTAGGTTGTCACACCCTAAACATTACTTCAAGTCCCATTAGGTAGGAGTCTTGTGGACTTCCAAAAGTCCATTCTGCAATCTGCCTGCCTTTTCAATCTATTTACCTGTCTTTCAAAAGGAATTCCAAAGCCGTTCACAAGCTCTTAAGTAGCTTTTGAAATACAGCCCATCCTTAGTTTTCCAAAGGGTGATTGCAGAGGAAAGACCAATAGAATTCCCTGGAAATTCAGAACAGAATTTCTCTGACAGAACAAAGATCTTGCAGTCAAAACCAAGGGATGGGATTGAGGCCAATAATCCCCATCCTTTCCTAAAGCAACTTGGATATTATTTAGGGTGTCATAAACTATTGCTAGCAGAGTGCCAGCATCCCCCACGAACTGGTGTTCTCTGAAGCTCTGTCTGATTTCCTACCATGTGTATCACAAGCACTTTCTTTACTGTTTTCTATGAGCAATCTCGTTCTCATCGCAACCTGCCTGAACCCCACTTCCTAACAGCTTCTCCCTAGGCTCCTTACTCACATTGCTCCATCGATAGCAACAGAGGGCACACAGACTGGTTTTAATATTAGCCTAAGCAAAGCTTAATTATGAAGGTAAAGCTGTGGCAGAAAACAATCACGTAATACATTCTCGAACGAAACAGGAGTAACTGTGGATTATCTGTGCCCCAGCTTCCCTTCATGCAATATTGGAGTGTTTGTGCTATGTTGTTTTTGGATAATGTCCCATCCAAGAATGGCACCAAGCTTGGCCCTGCTTCTTTTACCACCTCACCCAGTAATTGTAGCAAAAGTTAAACTTCAAGGACTGTCAACTTGTCTTGAACTCAGACACCAATGGCACCAAATTTATGAGGCTGACTTAAAGGGAAATTTGTTAACACTACAAAGTGACTGGCATGTGATTGCAGGGCTTATTTTTCCATCTGAGTATTGAGCTGATTTGTCAGATGTGTCATGAAGCAGGGATACATTCCTCTGTTTAGCACATTTAAATATGCACTGGTAGGAAAGTTCCCAATTAAAAGTTCCTAATCCGAAAAGGGTAAGACTGAAGTCTTCCTGGTCCTTGACCACCACGTATGTGGTTTATTAAATCTATTCCCATAGACATGGGCAACCTTAACTCCATCGGGGAAATGGTGTGGCATTGCAGGTCGAATTCAAGTGAATCAATCGAACTATCCTGCAAGAACTGGTGTGCTCACCCAGTGAGGCACCTAGGATCAGTGCAGAATGAAAGACCATTAGGCCTCTAGAAAAGCTGTTAACCCTCAAGTTTGGCTAAAAGCAGGGGCTGGCAAAGTATGGCCTATGGGCAGAGCTGCCCCTCAATCTGTTTTTATGGCCCCAAGCTAAGAATGACTTAAGTTTTAAAACAGTTGTAAAAAAGAGGAAGAATAACCAACCTAGACCAAATATGGCCCACAGAGCCTATGTATTTATTATCTAGCCCTTTACTGACAAATTTTGCTGACCACTGGCTGAAGGTTTTTTCTCTTTTGTGAGACATGAACTCTCTGAGATTCCTTCTAGTTCTCAAGTTCCAAAATTCTGTGATTCCTTTTTTTTTTTTTTTTGAGACGGAGTTTCACTCTGTCGCCCAGGCTGGAGTGCAGTGGCGTGATCTCGGCTCACTGCAACCTCCGCCTCTTGGGTTCAAGCAATTCTCTGCCTCAGCCTCCTGAATAGCTGGGATTGCAGGTGCCCCCCACCATGCCCAGCTAATTTTTTGTCTTTTTAGTAGAGACGGGGTTTCACCATCTTGGCAAGGTTGGTATTGAACTCTGACCTCGTGATTCACCCGCCTCAGCTTCCCAAAGTGCTGGGATTACAGGCGTGAGCCACCGCGCCCGGCCAATTCTATGATTCTTTGATGGAATATTCTTGGTTCAGCTCTTACCTGAACAGCCTACCAGATGAGCAATTTCTGCACAGTGCTTCCAGTTGTTTTTAAGATCTTAAGAGTTTCTGTGTAGTATCTCAGGGGGAGAGAAAGAGGTATTAGGTTTTAGTTTTTGATGCTTTTTCCTTGATTTTGTTTGCATATTTGTCTGTTTGTTTAAACTTGGAATCACTTTTTAAGACCTATGTAGAGTTTGGGAGAGAAGGAAAATTTACTTCATTACAACCAATAATGTGACAATTATGTTTTCTAACATGTATAACACCAAAACTTCCATGTGTGAGCAAATAAACTTGCCGCTTTAAGCACGTTCACTGACCAAATTTCAGCCCCACACAGCAATTTTGATAGTCTCTCATAGACATTTGTCATTCTGCTCCTAGAAAGCTAGTGCTATCTTTTACTAGGGCTATGGAAGAGATGGTTTTATTTACCTTGATCTCTACATGCAGAATTGCCAATGGAATACTTACATAATTTCAAATGTATGCACAATTGATTAAACGTAGAATAGAAGGTGTTAAGATTTTCTTTTCTATTACCTGAAAGTCACAACTATTCGAAATGTTCAACTCTAGCACATTGTTGATAATTGTATAATATTTTAACAACACCCATGTTATCAGCATCATAATGTTGTAGAAATTTTATTGTGAATTTTGTATTTTCTAAATACTCACTCTTAAAAGACAAAGACTCAAATTCAGGTAGAAAAACAAAGAAGATACTTCGGGTGTATCTCTGCCCTTCATTCATGCTGTGGTCAGAGAAGTCTGTATGAGGGGTCTGGCCAATAGCAGCCCCCCCGGATCCCCACACTGCAGACCAAAAGTCAGTTCCTGTGATGCTTTTCCGTGGAGTTTCCCTGTCCATTCAAGATAGATCCTTAACCTCCCTCCTTGGCAGTTTCCATGTGACTCTTCATTCTTTTTATTACATTTCCTCCAGGGGGCCATTTTCACCATGTCATATCTGTTTGCTATGAGCATTTATAAGGGCTGGTGTGGCATTGGAGGATGCCAAGTGGTCTGACTTGGAAGTGTACTGCCACAAGCTCCATGTAGGTGACAGGAGGAGAGACCTGCTTTCCCATTGCCACCTTTTCGGATTATCCCTGCAACTCTTTCCGTCTGGCTGACCAAAACCTTGGGGCTATTGGGTGGTTCATCACTTCAGCTCCTTCCCTAGCCTTTTCCTGGGTTTGCTTCCCCCAATCCCCACACCCCCTCACACATTAACATGACATTGCCTGGTGAGCACAGAACGAGAGCAGCTTCCATCAACTGAAACCTCTGATCCCAAACTCACTAGAGAGTTTGGCTTCGGGATTTTGGCAAGAAGGCCAATTGCCCATCAGGTCAGCATGAATAAAGATTTCTTTCTTCCCATTTTTTTAAAGTCAAGTATCAACCGAAACTGCTCCCAAAGCTCTGTCTCTCAAGACAATTTAACCCCTTTCACCTAAGTACATTTTCTATTCTGAATGCATGATATTTTCTTTTATTCTTTTCATGTGAGATGACCAAGAAATCTACTATATGTAAAATTTGAAAGCCAAATCAATTCTAAACCAGGCTTATCATTTTTAAAGTATGTTTATCCAGCTTTGTAGTAGGAACAAGCAGACTGTTTGAAGGCCACATACTTTTCAAACCCTGGTTGCAACACGTCTACCCCGTTTTGAAACTGTCTTTATCTAGCCGAGAAAACGAAAATCTATTTGACAAAGTGGCACTCTGGCCAGTTTATCTTGCAATATGGCTTTAGCTCACTGAGTCTATTGATTTCCTTAAATTAATGTTTACAGAATGCTACTGAATTTTGCTCAACAGAACATTGTTCTTTCGAAGCTTTATAAAAAAAAAAAAAAAGATACAGACTGTTATTACCATGTGTTCCTTTGTTTAGACCAAGGAAACACAGTTTTTAGGTTTTTTTTTTTCTTTTAAGGCAGCCTTGAACTGTAGCCACTTCCTACAAGCATTTACTTTTCACATATTTAAACAGCAAAACATGTAACTAGAAAGTGGGCCCAAATTGCATGGGTATTAGACGAATCTAATCTTCTGTGTTCCTGAAAGCTGAATACCACCTGGAGCACCAGAGGGAGAGAGACTTTAGTCCTAAGCCCAGATGTTGCTGGAGAACCTTCGTCTGCCTCATTTGGGGTAACTCGGCAGGTACCCGAAAGCAACTTCACAGCCAGTGCTCCTGGATCCTGCTAGTTTTTCCAAACACAAGCATCCTAATAAAATTCAAACACCATTTAGCTGTTTGGGAACTCTAAATATAACATCTTGCCCTTTGACCATGGTGCTCAGTGTTCAATACACAAAACCTAATCTCTAAAGATGATTTTAAAACTGACCTTCCCAGAGAAGTACACGTATCCAGTCAGCTACGAACAGTGCAGAAAACAGGATTTTGACTCATAATTATGAAATGGCTGAAATAAAACTTAGGGAACACAAAGCAACTTTTCTCAACTGGTTGACTCAGCCAACAAACTCACCCAAGCGAACCTCCTCAGAGCACCTCTCAAAACGATGCTTTGCAAACATTTATTAATCATAGTGAATGCATCCCAGGAATTAGGGCTTCTCGTTAAAGGCTCAAACTTGTAAACCACCTTATATTTGGATGATATTTTATGCTTCCCAAAGTGCATTCATGTTTGCTTTTCCATTTGATCCTCTCCTGGAATGAGAGGGCACTGGAATAGAATCTCAGGATTCACCGTGTATAGCATCCTGCACCATTCCTTTTCTTCTGAAGGGCCTGTTAGTCCCCGGCTGTACACACAGGACAAATGCACACATGACTGCAAAGGGAGACCCTCAGTAACTGCATCTTGTGACCATATTTTACAGCTCCATGATTCCTCTTTTCTGCCTCTGGCAGGGGAGTTTAGTGTGAGCGAGACAGTGAAGAGGAGCAGCAATAACGTATCTGTTCTTGCCTTTTCATCTGATAATCTCTATAAGGAGTTACTAAAGCATCTGGGTTTATCCATTTAAGTCTACTCTGTCTGCAGTGTAAGTCCCCAGCTTGTGCCACTGCTGTCAGGAGATGAGTCTCTCCTTGATCAATATTTACTTAACAAACAGCAGGGATGGGAGAGTTTGTTTAGAGGAATCATGCGCACACTAGGGTGAATGAATGCTCGGGAAAGTACTTCAACTGTTTGTCTCCTTCTCTAAGATTTTCGTGTACGTGTGTGTGTACACACGTGCGCTTTGTAACTTCTCCAAAGGCACTTCAAAGTCATCTAGAAAAATACCTCCCTATGTGTGATTGGTACATCATTATACTGTCAAAGAGCTCATGATGCAGATTCAGTTTTTCAAACCCAGCAAAGTTTGATTCTTCTTTTGTGCTCTTACATAGGTTTGGAAAGACTCTTAGGATAAACTAATGCACAAACATCTTCCTTTGACCCCTTTCAGATGAGTGGAAGGAAAAAAAATACAGATGGAAGCAATAAAAGCAGTTTGACAAGGCAACTCTTAACTATGTATTTTTCATGGCATTACCTATATATTTTTAAAGGCCCACAGGGACAAAAAGTAACTTTCTCCAGTTTTTCAGAGCTGCTTACCTAGTTGTCAGCATTAGATATATTTAACTCTAATACTGTATATGAATTCCACGGTGTGAAAATTTAGAGAGTCCTGTTCTTTCAAATTCCCTGAAACAATTGTTTGAAGGCACAAGTCAGCGCCTTCAATGCAGTTGACTTGGAGGCATCTGGGGCTAGATTGAGGGGTTTTGTTTCTGGGTGTGGGGAGGGGCTGGGGGGCGGCTGGGGGAGTTATTTATTTATTTGATTTTGTGAATCGGAGTTGTAAAAGCCATCTGAAATATTCATGCAGAATAGTCTGAGAAGCCCGTTTCTGTTTTATTTACTGCACAGTAGAACAGCCACAGCGGATTAGTTCTACAATACCCGTAACAAAAGCCCAACAGCTGATGCATGTGATGTTAGGAGGTGACAAAACAGTTAAAGTATGCTGCTGGCTACAGGCAAGCAGTCAGCAGATGCAGACAAAAGGGTTTGTGACAAGAATAACTCTCTCTCCAAGGCGAGCAGTGAAGAGTATCCAAAATACCAGTACCCTTTTCTCCTTGACATTGTCTTCTTACAGTCAGCATTTTATTGCCCTTTTATAGTATTTTAAAAAATGGAGGAGAAAGAAGAAGGAAAACCCACATACAACCTAATTCACCAAAATACTAGGCAGGATTGTACTTTCCCATTTGTTAGCCATGCCTGCCAGTACACATGCGTCCTTTTCCATTTCTCCATCGAAGCAAGTTTGAAAAAAAAAAAAAAAATCAGCTGAAAAGATCAACTATAAAGATGATTTCCCTTGATAAGTTTGTAATCTATTGATAGGCTTGATAGGCCATTGGAGCCTTTGGTTATGGGTTGGGGGGTGGGTGGCTAGGGAAAGAAGTCGATGCCCGGTTTGTTTTCTGTCCATTTCAGTGAAGATCATTTCTGTGAAGAAATGAGGCCAGAGGGCCAATTTTTAAAGGGGATTGAGGATGGAGGAGTGTCCATGGAGAACTGAGCAAGGGGCAAGGTTTAGGTTCCCCACAAGAGGCTGATGAATGAGCTTACGGACGGTTCAGAGGTGTGAAAAATCAGCTTCTCTGTCTCCAGAAAATAGGAGAGGCTGTCTTCTTTTTAACCTTTGTAATTCCCCTTCTATTCTCTGTGACATTCATTCAGCTGCCAAGAGCGTTTGGCAAGGTTTGGGCCAGCGAGCACACTTCCAGTGACCGCTAACCTTGGTATGTCCTGACACTTATGATGAGTATCTGCAGGACACAGAAGGCAGGCAGCCTGCTATGTCAGGCTTTTATTATGTACTGCAGAGGCTAGGGACAGTCAGTTTAATAAAACAAATCATCCTTGAAGGTAAAGCAACTAGGAAGAGGAGGAAGACGGGAGAAAAATGTGTCTTTGCCACTCATTCCAATGGAAAAAAAAAAAGAACAGCAAAATAACCACCCACCCAACACACTGTGTGTGTGTGTGTGTGTGTGTGTGTGTGTGCGTGCACACACACACACGCAACCCAGCTGTGGACTGGGCAGACTTGAAAACCTCCTCTCATTTTCCTCATTTCATGGAAGTCCACAAGGCTCTTGTTTGCTCTGAGGAGACTCAAGTACATACCGTGATGAAATTGGTAGAAGCTGATAGCCAGCCCCCTTCAGATTTATGCATATCTTCAAGTACCTCATTACTTTATATTATTCTCCAAATATCAAGGCAAGACCATCTGGGGTGAGGTTCCTAGGTTGGGATGCCTTTTTATCAAAACAAAGTTTCCACTCTCCTCTCCTGAGGAACGCTGGGCAAAGCAGCTCCCACAATAGCCTCAGAGTTCCAGCCAAAGACTTTGGAAGCCTTTTGTTTTTTCCCTGTGGCATGTCCAAAGGCAGGGCCTTCTCCCCTCCTCCGCCAGCACCCCCCCCAGCCGCCTGCATTGTCTTGCATTCCAGTGACTTGATTGACTGTTACCACCTGATGCTGAGGAGATACTCTAGGGTTCATTCTGCAGATTGTTGGGTTCTATTAAAAGAAACCTAGATAAGGGATTACTTGTCACTAAGGGATTTTCTGCAGATGTTTATTGGTGATTGGAAAGCCATTAGGTGTGAAGAGGTGTAGAAAAATATGGGCAACATCATTCTGATAAGACTGATTTCTAAGATGCTCCCACAAAACATCAGAAAATACCCCCTATTATTCTGTTAAACGGAGCTGGGAGTTTTCAAGCAGAGGTAAAGGTCTCTTTTTCCGTGGGAAATGTTTCTATGTGTGGATGAAATTCACTGGCACCCTCTCAGAAGATCAGTTGCTACCCAAAAGTGTGCCTCTGGGAGCCACCAAAGACATGAGTTGCTCCAGTCGTTCAGTATCTCATGACAACTTTCTTTTATCCAGCCCAGTCCATTGTATGAGTATTGCCTCAAAGTAAGCACTGCATTAACTAATCATTTTGTTTGTTCACAAAGAATTCATTTCTTCCCAATAACCAAAGTCTCCTCCAGGGCATCTTTTATAGCATTCCCATTTATTTTGAAGTTACTAGCTTCTCTGTGATTTTTCAAGATTACAGAGGCACAGCTTTTCAAGGTTTTGTTGCCTCATATAAATAGTAGAAATTGCTGAAAAAGCATTAAAAGGGAGCCAGCATCGTTTAATGGAAAGACACCTTACCTCACAGTAATCTCTTCATCTCATCATTTCTTCATCTCATAGAATCTCATGCTTTCTTCATCTATAAAGTGATGATTTCTGAGATCTATTCCAACTCTTTGAATTCTATCTTACTTTACCATTATTTTAAACGTCCTTTTTTTTTTTTATTTTTGAGATGGGGTCTCACTGTCACCCAGGCTGTAGTGCAATGGTGCGACCTCAGCTCACTGCAACCTCCGCCTCCTGGGCTCAAGCCATCCTCTCACCTCCACCTCCCAGTAGCTGGGACCACAGGCGCGTGCCACCACACCCAGCTAATTTTTTGTATTTTTGGTAGAGATGGAGTTTCATCATGTTGCTCAGGCTGAAGCTTCCCTTTTTTAAGTATTAAGTGTTTTTAAAGTATTAAGTAACTGCTACTCTAGAGCAATATGGAGTAAAGCAGAAGGCAAGATCTCACTATGAGCTATTTATCAAATGACTTTGCAAAAGATACTCTGCTGAGGCTCCTTATCTAAAGACACCTTATGATAAGGTGTACATATAAAAGTAGGT
Organism: Piliocolobus tephrosceles; assembly: GCF_002776525.5. NCBI lineage: Eukaryota > Metazoa > Chordata > Mammalia > Primates > Cercopithecidae > Piliocolobus > Piliocolobus tephrosceles. Next base: position 70,816,103 of record NC_045434.1, read on the forward strand.
AAAAAGTTAAACAGCATCAAGACACAAATGCAAAAGATGATAAAGGACAGCCTATGATTACCACCACAAGAAAGGAATATTTAAAACAGGTTAAAAACCCACTAAAACCCATTAACAAGCATGGCAAACTATAAAAATGATGAAGGGGAGACTGCATACAACCCCCAAAGAAGTTACCTTGTTCTCATGCAAATCCTACAACTATACTTCCCTCCCTCCCCTGGTGCTGATGTTCTAGATGTACTTCTTCTCTCTCCTCTGACAGTCTTGAACAATGCCTGCCCTTCCCCTGTCCCTGGCTCCCCAGACCTCCTGTACAGTTCTTGGCGTGGGCAGGGCTTCCGGCCTTCTCTGGCTTCTCTGGGGCAGCTGCCCTCACCTTCACCCCTCAAAGCTCTCTGCCATGTCATGCTGCATCCCTGAGTGTTCAAGGAACGTAGATTTTTCATTGAGGCTGTATTGCCGATGGCCCATGAAACCACCTTTCTTGAAACGTTTATTTTAATAAATGCCTATGATTGGCCAGGCATGGTGGCTCATGCCTGTAATCCCAGCACTTTGGGAGGCCAAGATAGGCAGATCACCTGAGGTCGGGAGTTTGAGACCAGCCTGGCCAACAAGTTGAAATCCCGTCTCTACTGAAAATACAGAAGTTAGCCAGACTTGCTGGCCTGTGACTGTAATCTCAGCTACTCAGGAGGCTGAGGTAGGAGAGTCTCGTGAACCCAGGAGGCGGAAGTTGCGGTGAGCCGAGATCATGCCACTGCACTCCAGCCTGGGTGACAGAGGAAACTCCATCTCAAATAAATAAATAAATAAATAAATAAATAAATAAATAAATGCCTATGATTATGTTTCTGTAGCATTTGGCTAAAAGCTCCCAATCCAAGGAGTGAGAGTGGGCTTCACTGTTCTCCAGCCACATTCCCTCCCTCCGTAATGCTCATTTGATAAAATGTGGAGGATTATCTTTGGGGGTGGAGGTGACTGTACTAAAACAGATTGCTTCATGAATTTTTATTTGTATAACGTGAGTGGGAGGGCTAAGCTCTCCTCTAACAAATACTCATGTATGCAGGAAATTTGGGAGGAAATAACCCAAAGGCCTGTGGAAAATCCACATGAATTCTCAGCAGAGAATGGCCCTTGGGGTGTATGGGTTTGCACATTCATGGTGGACAAGGCAGTACTTTGAAGGATTTTCCAGGCAACACTGGGAACTATGTCCTAAGAAATGGGCCAGTATGAAAGTCTTTAGGAGGGTCTGCTAAAAATGTAAGCTTAAGACTGGTTGGCCCCAAATGGAGTCCCTTTCATTTTTTCTGCAGAGTTATTACATTTCTTTATAAACAACAATTAACTTGCCATTGGGAACAATGAACTTCTTTGTCCAATTTTAAACGTGAAAAACAGGGATGTCAGGTGATGATTCTGGTTTTCTTTACCAGTTACTACTATTATTAAAAAGTACATTGCACCCAAGGTTGGAAGAAAGAGATGAAACATGTTCAATATTACAATACCTCCTTTTTACTTTGGTAAGTGGCATGTCTGAACTTAGATGAAAAGTCTTTCATCTCTTGTATATGTGTAGATAAATATTGCTATATGTATACCTATGGTACCTTTATGTCCTCATATGTCTGCACTTAATGTAAAAATGAAACTTTACTGGTGTGTAAGTACCCCACTAAAATAAATCTACTAAGTGTCAATGTGTACTTGGAAAATTATGAGTTCATGGATTATTCTGTGATTCTATTGTGTTGGTGTGGGGATAGATAGACCATGCTTTACTCTGAGTAACTTACAAAGAACACTAAATAAGTACATCAGTACTTATTTACTGCTTTCCTTAGTCAAGATATCAGATTATTAAATAAGTAATTAAGCAGTATTTATTACTGCTTTCCTTAGTCAAGATATCAGATTATTAAATAAGTAATTAAGAGAATACACACACATACACACACACAACACACATACATATTAATTGCTGTGGAAGAAAAGCCTTAAGAAATTGGGGTTCTAAAATGAATAGTTGGAAAATGTTTATTTTGAATGATAAGGACCTGAGCAATTTCCTTACCCTCTCTGATCCTCAGTTTTCTATTGTGTACTTGGGATAATAACACCTCTTAGAGAGATTGGGAGAACCAAATGACATAATTCACATTCAGTACATAAAACAGAGTGTGGCAAGTAGTAAATACTCAAAAAAATGTTAGTTTGTATTATTACTATCAGCTGAATAAATCACTCTCTTATGGAGCAATTCTAATTTCAAGGTTAAGTATTTTCTGATGCAATATTTTAGGATCAGTTTTGTGACTTCTTGTTAATGTCATTATTTTACTCCTTTATGTATAGAGAGTACTTTATATTGCAGATTAATATACAACTTAGCATCTGAGTCAACAATCCTCTGAGAAAAACAGATAACTGAGATTTTAGAAGATTTTCTTCATTTAAAGTGTGGGTTTAATTTATAAAGAAGCCTGACTATTTGTTATTCTATTTTGAGAACATATTTTGTTTTCATAATGGCAATCAAAAGGAAATAGGATTCAAATTCTGAAAAATTAATTGGAGACTTTCTTCTGGATAGCATCTATTTAATAAAGTGAGGAATCCCAAAAGTCACATCCCATATTCCTATCCTAATTATCCACAATGAAATCCTAGTTTTTCAATGGACCTGCATGGATCTTTCACACACTCTTCTTAAAACAAAGCTGTCAACCCCACATCACAATGCTGCTATATATAATGACTTTACATAAAAGAATAGAAGCCAGCCATTTTTAGAAAATGCAGGTGCAATGTAAACCCCTTTCTGCAAGACTGAACTTAGCTCAGTTTCCTTGGAATAACTGTAGACTTGAAACTGAAAACTTTATTAATGCCATTGTCTCCTTGTATCAGCAGGTTCCAGAGAGATTCCTGGAAGTTGCTCAGATCACATTACGGGAGTTTTTCAATGCCATTATCGCAGGCAAAGATGTTGATCCTTCCTGGAAGAAGGCCATATACAAGGTCATCTGCAAGCTGGATAGTGAAGTCCCTGAGATTTTCAAATCCCCGAACTGCCTACAAGAGCTGCTTCATGAGTAGAAATTTCGACAACTCTATTTGAATGTATGAAGAGTAGCAGTCCCCTTTGGATGTCCAAGTTATATGTGTCTAGATTTTGATTTCATATATATGTGTATGGGAGGCATGGATATGTTATGAAATCAGCTGGTAATTCCTCCTCATCACCTTTCTCTCATTTTCTTTTGTTTTCCATTGCAAGGGGATGGTCGTTTTCTTTCTGCCTTTAGTTTACTTTTGCCCAAGGCCCTTAACATTTGGACACTTAAAATAGGGTTAATTTTCAGGGAAAAAGAATGTTGGCGTGTGTAAAGTCTCTATTAACAATGAAGGGAATTTGTTAACGATGCATCCACTTGATTGATGACTTATTGCAAATGGCGGTTGGCCGAGGAAAACCCATGACACAGCACAACTCTACAGACAGTGATGTGTCTCTTGTTTTTACTGCTAAGAAGGTCTGAAAATTTAATGAAACCACTTCATACATTTAAGTATTTTGTTTGGTTTGAACTCAATCAGTAGCTTTTCCTTACATGTTTAAAAATAATGCCAGTGACAGATGAGCAGTTCACTTTTCCAAAGTACCCCAAAAGGCCAAATTAAAAAAGAAACATATTCACCAGGCAAACTCTGAAAATAGTACCAGTTTCTTCTGGAGGCAAAGCAATTTTGCACAAAACCAGCTCTGTCAAGATGAGACTGGAAATTCATACCTGGTCTTCTAGTCACCTCTCTAAACTTGACAATAGGTTCTTCTTCATAAGTGAGCTTACATCATTCTTCATAAAGAAAAATCCTATAACTTGTTATCATTTTGCTTCAGATACTAAAAGGCACTAAGTTTCAAATTTACACTGCTCAACTTTATTTATATGCTTAAAAGGATTCTGTTTACTTAATACTTTTTTCCCCTAAAATACTATTTTCTGAATACTTTCTTCCAGTAAGGAATAAAGGAAAGCCCAACTTGGCCATAAAATTCTTGCCCACACTAGAAGTTTGTTGACAGCTGTTAGCTGACTTGATCTTCATCTCCTAAGAGGAACACATACATTTTCACATGCAATGCCACACTCTCCTGATGGGTATTCAAAGTGGTGACAGTCTAACTCAGTGTTTCTTTATTTTAGGTATAACATTTTAAAACAATTGATAATGCCTCTTTCAATTCAGAAGCTAGTATTGACCAAAATGTGAGAAGAGTGTATAGCATAGGAAAATTTGGGATTAACCCAAAAGACACAATTTCAGCACACATAAGAAAGCTAGCTGCTATTTTATGCTTTCTTCAATGGTTCTCCTCTTTTTCCTTTTTTTTTTTTCCCCTGTTTTTCAGTGATGTACAGTGTTCCATACTTGCATTGAAAAAAATCGTATGGCATTCACACTTTTTTTCTTAGGTGGGTTTTTGTGTGCAGATGCAGTAAGAATTCATTGTTCATCCTAAAACTGTTTTCCAGACCCCTCCTTCCCCTTAGGTAATTTGATATACACCTCCTAAAATGACACAGTAACAAATCTGGTATTTAGAACATATAGAACATAAATGCCATTTTTAAATTCAATTTTAATAAGAATTACATTTGACTTTGGAGAATACAGGTTTTGACCCATGTGACTGACTAGCTGACCCGATCGCTGTAATTTAACGTCATTTATAAATCTGCTGATGGACAGGAATGTATGAACTCAATTATTGTCAGCACAAAGCCTTAAAACCTGCTGACTTTAAATTAAACGGTGCAGTCCTATGATGCCCTGCACCATCCAGGGGACTAACAGGGCCTCGCAGTGTGGACAGAGGGTGCAGCCGCATGGGCTGGGGCACCAGCCACTTCACTCTGCACCCGCGGCCTCACACATCTCCCAGCTCACACTCTACTAATGCACAGAGTCATTAGATCCAATTTGTTATTTTTCTCACTTGCTTTAAAAAAAAAAAAAAAAACAAGTTTGGATAATCATGACATTGGAATAAAGTGGGAAGAAAAAATTCAATCAGCACAAAGTAGGGAAGCAATCCCAACTTGTAGTAACACTTTTCTGACTGGCTTTGTTTAAAAGAGTGTGGCCTTCCTTGTTCATGTCAGTACACCACTGGGTTTTTGCTGTTCCGTGTAATTCATATCAACATTGTGTTGCCATTTGCAAGGTAAAAGGCAAAGCTGTAATGTATTCACCTATGTAGACAGATTGCTAGGTATCTTTTTGATCTGGGGCGAGTTCAATATTGATTCCAGACTTATTTGGATTTTTTAGTATTATTTTCCCCTCCCTTCTAATTTAAATAGACAAATTAAGCAAAAGTGTGTGTTCGCAACCAAATGTTGATGCCCTTATCTACTGATAATATCCTCTCAATGGTCACTGAGGCATAGAAATTATTTCAGAGTAGAAATTGCAGCATGAGGATAAGCTCACCTCTTTGTTCTGAAAATAGAAATTTATCACTACGCTTTCTGGTGGTTTTCCCTCTTAAAATCAAAATCGTGTGCCTCCCAAGTGCACTGGAAAATGACAAAAGCCTGTCTCTCCAAATTCCTATTTAACACTTTGATTATTTTTTTAAATCACCATCTTTGAAATCTTAGCTCAACTCTCACCAAGAGAAAATTGGCCACTTGGGAGAAAGTTAACTTTCTATGGTGGGAGGGTGAAGGATGAGGGACAGTTTACATAGGAAAAGAAAAAAAAGTCTAAAGTCCATGTTGAAAAACCACACTACCACTTATTTCCTGCTAACCCTAAATTATTTTTGCGTATACGCTTGAGGTTATAGTCTGTGCCTAGACCTAAAATGCACCAGCGGGGGGGATTTTAAAAAATCCTTCAAAATACCAGTTTTTTCCCAACAAGTACAATTGTTCTTGTGCCTTCTGTGGCTTTCGATTTCATCTTTTTGACTTTATTTCCAATTACTACAGCTGCAATAAACACTAGATTTTTTTTCTGGCTGTTTGACATAACGTTGATAGCTATGCATATTTTGTGTCTTTTTAAAACAAAGCGGGAGAATACGTTTTTGAAGAAGAGAATTTTTAGAACAGTTTGATACCGCAAATTATTTTTTCCTCAATTGTTTGAGCAGCATTCGAGTTTTGAAAATTCTTGTAGAAGCCAATTTTTTGTAACTGTGGTGCAAATCTTGTGTTTTCTTAGCCTAATGAAAAGTAGTATAGAAGCAATATTTCATACCATGTGCTATATATGTGTGTGCAGATGTGTGAACATAAAAGCACATACACACATATACACACATGTAAAAATATACATATATATATATGCGTGTGAAGTGGAAAGCTTACCTTTTCCTATCTAGATTTAAGAACCTATTTTAGACATTTGTTATGTTTTGTGAAAAGAATGTTCTATTTGCAACAAAACATTTAATTCTTACTGTATCTCTGGCTGTTTAATGAGGACGTTTCACATTAACTGGTAAAACACGTGGAAGATGTTAGAATGTAGTAATTATTTAAGTAAACGTTCACCCACATATTCCTGAAGTTTGCTTTGTGCCTCCGAGTATTATTTAATTAAAGTGTTTTATGTTTGCAGAATCTTTGTTACTGTACTAGGGATGTGGGTGAATATCATTTTAAAAAATTTAAAACAAAAAAAAGCAAAACAAAAACACTAAAGCAAGAGGGGAACTTTTATAAAGCAATGTAAATATTTAACCTCATGGCTGTCATTATGTAAGACATGAGATTTTAATAAATAACTACATTCTCACGACATCTGTCGTATTTACTAGGAACACTACAGTGACTGTACAGACAGTTGAAAGCATTCTTGAAAATCCTGCTCTCTCCTTTTAAAAGTTAACAATCTCTTTTATCAGATGTCAAGGGCAAGGGTAATGCAGTTTCTGTAAATTTATGAAATTTCTTTTTCTATGTACATGAAGACATTTAGTAACACCCCCCTTCCCGTGCACGCACATGGGCAACACACACACACACACACACATACACACACACACATTGTCATAAAGCTAATGATTTGGGGGCTTTAAAAAATAGGATGTCCTCCAGGAACAATCATAAATTTATGAAAGAAAGAGTAGTTTACAGACTCCCCTGAAAGAAGCAGTGTATATGTGAAGACAGTGCAAAAATATCTTTGCCATGTATATTATAGCGTATTCATTGGTGTGAATAGTACAAATGTTTCCTTCTGGTACAAACTCTGTGTTTGCAAATTACAAGAAGCATTGTTTTCAAAAAGCTCCCCTTAAAAAATGTAACTGATTTATATGAGTAAGCAGTTACCGTATTGCACTTAAATGTTATGTTGAAGGAAATGCAGTTTTGTTTTCTGTAGATCTGTTGGTTGTAAACCACCTATAAAACTAAAGCTAAAATGCTCATATTCAGAGCTGGGATCAAAACTGGTATTTAACCTTTGCATCTTCTTATAATTATCCTTCTAAGAATATAACACAATGTGGAAGTGTCTGGACTTTGAGTCTTTTCACTGAGCCCTCTCTCAAATCTGACACCCCCTCAAAATGCACAAGCATAAGCAGAAAAGGCAAACAAGCTTAACTTCTTTTATGAAAATGTATTCATTCTGTACTTTTTTTAATATTCAATTCCCCTAAAAAGGGGGAGAAAACATTTTAAAATTGTATATTACCACTTCAAATTTAGAACTAAGAAAAAAATGTATTTGGGATTGGTCTCAGTGCTACCTAGAAGAATCAAAGGTCGTGGCTTCCCTCAATATTGTCCCAGCCATTTCTCATATGTATATAGTATAAACCGTGACAAAACACTGCCTTTATATTATTTAGCAATATGTTGTAAATAGCATTATTAAGCTCTTTTTTGTAATAAAGACCCTTTGATTTGAATATAGTACAATAACTGAACTGATAAAGTCAATTTTTGATTTTTGTCTGTTTTTTTTTTAGCTAGAGGCAATTTCAATTGTGAATTTTTGTTGTTGTCTATTGTTCTGAAGACTTTGCATAATTTATTGGTTTAATTTATCCTAATTTATTTGATGAAGGTGTACAATTTTGTATTACCAAGGATGTACTGTAATATTAATTGATATGATAAACACAATGAGACTCCCTGTCCATATTAAAAAGAAAATAAAAAGGTGCAGTAGACAATTGATTTTAAAGGAAAAGTTAAAAAATTAGTTTGGCAGCTACTAAATTTTAAAACAGGAAAAAAAAAAAGTTGTTGTGGGGAGGGTGGGAAAGGGGTTTTACTTTGTGTGTTTTAAGCTTTTGTATACTCTCCAAACTTTTACCTTTTGCTTTGTACCACTTAAAGGATACAGTAGTCCAATTGCCTTGTGTGCCTTCCATCTCCTCTTAAACTGAATGTATGTGCAGTATATATGCAAGCTTGTGCAAAATAAAATATACATTACAAGCTCAGTGCCGTTTGATTTTCTTAAAGAATGAGTGACTTTTAATTTTTGGACCTGTATCCAATTGTAGGACAGCAGGCGTATGGAGATTTTCTTTCTCTATAATTCTTAATTCTGTTAGCCTAAAGTGCAACTCCTAGAAACAACATTTTTTACTTTAGATGCTTGGAAAAATTGCTTGACTTTCTCTCTCGGAAACATCTTCTTTCAGGCTTAACTTTATTTAGCCCTCAAACTTAAAAAAAAAAAAAAAAAAAAAAAAGCTTCAGCTCAAAGTAATATTTTACTCTTAATTCAACAATTGTTAATGTTGAATGATTCTAAGAACAAGGAAAGATGTTCCCAAAAGTCACAGAATGGCAAATATATTACTTAAAATATGGGGATTCAGGGCTTGCACTGTTCTTACTCTGGATGAACTCAGAACTAAATACTAATGTAAATTTTCAAAACCTTTCTAAGCTGTTTCTCTTGACATGACTGGCAGCATGTTCCGTACTAAGAGCATTGGTTGTATGGCTATTGAAAATTTCTTTTATCTATTTCACTTTGTTTTAAAACCATGTCTCCTTTATTCTTAAGAACAAGAGGAACTAGCAGAAATCACCTGCTATTTGAGATTGACTCTATTATCCACCACTCACTGCAGCTGTGCCTTGCTTGTGTCTGTACATGCTGTTGCAGACTGAGTCTTCATCATCTCTCAGATTTCTTCTTTTGCTTTCCCCTTAATGATGAAAACTTTATATTTTGACCCTATTGACACAAGGGAGTCAATGCAATATTAAAACTTTATTAAAGGATAATAGCATTTTTTCACTTTCAGCTCTTTTTTCTATCAACAGCACATATTTAAATTCTAGTCTTCCTAACTAAATTGTTCAAAAGAGCATACCTAGTCTTTCATGCCAAAATATTTATTCCCTGATTGGAAAAAATATTCCCTCCTTCCACTATCTCTTCTTGGAAGGGAAAAGGCATTTGCAGGAATGTAGTAACTCCTCCATCTTCTTGTACTTGACAGTTATCTGCTTTATACCAGATTGGATGATTTCCATAGGCACCAAATCACTAAGAGGTTATAGCAGGTAGAAATGTTTTCTGGTAGGAGGTTTATTAAAAATATACCTTAAAGCCCTTACTTTTGTGACTCTAAATTATCTGGTGTCATTAGTCTAGAATAAAATGCACCACCTTCAACACTGGTCTGAGCCGTCATCACAAACCCTGTTTCACATGCGTGTCAGTGTGACCAGTGCCCTGTGGAATGTATAAGCATCTCAAACTCATAATAAAGAAAAGATTGGTTTTATTCATTTTTCCCTCCATTAAAGTAATTTTTAAAAATTAACAAGTTTTTCCTTAAAAGCAAGGCTAAAAATCAGCATATATTTACAATTAATTTGTTAATACATGTGGAGGTGACATACAGATGCCCCTGAACAAAAGTCACAGAAATACATCAAATGTTTGTCATGTACTGCCAAATTCTGGGTCTATGAACATTCCTGAATTTTAAAAGGCATAAAATGCAAGAGAAGGATGTACAAAGGAAAATGGCAGATACATTTTAGAAAATAACAGATACAATAACTAAACAAATTTATGAAAGATTACTGAAGAAATAAATGGTGCTCTACTCCCTCGCAAAAGATATAACCCTTTGGTAGAAGGAGGCTTTACATTGGGATAAAAAGCTGAAAAGTAGCTTTTGAAACTAAAGAAGTCAAGAGAGCATTGCTTTGGGTGTTAGGAGACCTGTCTCCAATCCATTCAATTCTAAAACTTTTTAAACAGCCTACCCAGAGAAAGCTAAGCAAGTCACTTAACGCTTCAGTGTCTCAGGAGAATTGAAATAATTATGAGAGCTAAAGGATTGCTAGACTCAGTGTGTTCACCATGTTGACTTTCACCAAAGGATTCCTATCTGCCAAGAAAATGGTGTGTTAGGATGTTTTTGTTTCTCATGAGAAGGCAATTTAAGTGACAAGGGCAAAATTCTGAAGATAGCCAAATGTGACTCTAGATCCTTCTCTCTCTGTACATGATTGGTTCTCTCTTGGGTAAGTGTCCCTGCTTCTTGCCAAGCATCTGGTGCTCTTGGGTTGCCCCAGCCCTCCCTCTGTTCACAACGACAAGCCGTCTACCAAAGTTAACATTAAGATACCACTGACTTGATATGTTTCTCTTACCACTCGTACATTCATAAAAAGATATGCAGTGTACAAGAATACATTTTTACTGCTTCTGTATTAGGTCTGAGGTCACCTGAATGCGAGTGATTATGGACTGGAGGCCTTCCCTACCAAACATCAGGCCAGGCTTTTTGAATGGCATTGCTCCTGGCTGCATCTTGCCAAAAGGCGGTATGGTCTGTCAAGGCATTTCTGTCTCCCAGGCCTCCTTCCCCTCTGTCTCCAGTACTGACTTCCTGCCCATGATCGTAGAGTCCTTCTAAATCCCCTCAAAAATCATTCATAAGAACTCAGAGGAGGAGGTACACTTCTCCACTAAAGCCTGGTTTGTTTTTCTGGTTTCAAAGAAAAATTATTATCACTGAAGATATTTCAGAGATAACCTAACCCCGTGGCTTTTATTCCCTAGATCTCTAGAGAAATGTGGTTATTATCTCAGAGACCACAAGATTAGGACCTCAACAAAAGGAGTTTCATCTTTATATTGAGGTATAATAAAATATTCATTTAATAAAAAGAGTTCTCTGCTTAAAACAGTGATCTCTCTGAGTATAATAAAACAGATTTCTATGTATGAATGTGAGTACTAAGTAACAAGTAATTCTACCAAACCTTCATTTAGAGAAAGGAGTTCTCTGCTCAACAACACAACATAATACTCTCATTGGGTAGGGTAAGAGATCTTTAAGGATGAACAGGAAAATTAAAACAGATAATAATGCATGTGAGTTCTATTAAACCTTTAAAAAAGAGACTAGTTTTGCACCATGGAAACAGCACAGAGCCTGGCACCTGGTTTGTACTGAATCTCTATTCTCTTTCTTCTCTTCCAGTCAGTGGTTTTAGTTACCTTGCCATGTTGTTTTAAGTTGTGATCTAAGAGCTTAAACACCCACACCCATTCCAACTTCCCAGGACATTCAAATTTTGAAGAACACAGAAGTACAGCAGGAACTAAAAACTTCTGCCCTACTCTTGCCATTTCCCCAGGCCCCTGCCTTCAGCCTCAGGCCTATAGCCCCTGTGGCCACACCTTCCGCCAGCCATGCTTGCCTAGGCTCCAGAATAAGAGTGGGACAGCTTAGAAAGATTAAGGTGCCATAGCACACTGAAACAGAATCACTTAGGCTGCCTCAATCCTGGCAAAGGGGAGGGTATTATTTGCAAAGCCCCCTGCTGAGTCTCCCAGGTGCTAGCTAGACAGGCTCAGGAGATAGTTTGGCAGTCACCCTGGAAAAAATGCCTGTGTCTCTGCAAATAAATCTGCCAGTGTAGAAAGCACTGGGTTTTCCCCAGTGCTTGTGCAAATAGTACTCTGTGCTTTGCTGGTATTGGAAATTCCTTGGTATAAGTAGCTCTAGACCACGAAAATTGAAGTTATGGATTTCTTGTCATTGTTGTTACCCTTGACCTGTTGGGAAATAATTCCCCAAATCAATGGTCATACTTCCGATTATTCACAATGGAAAAATCTTCAGTAACCAGAAAAAAAAAAAAAAAAAGTGTTCCCCGAATTCCCCTTCACGGCTCACCAACTGACAGTAAGACTGAGCAAGTCTTGAAGTCTGGCACAAAGGAAGGTAGATGTGCATGTGTCCAAGCATAATATGAGCATGGGCATTGAGTGTAGTTATCTCCTGCTAGAAAATTTCATGAACAACATATAGTTTACCAATGGAGAATTACTGATGTCTTTTCTTCACTTAACATCTAGGAGTTTGTAGAATCAACAGTGTGGTTACATATGTGAAAAATCTCAGTAAAGTGGATACATTTTTAAGGAAAATACAGGTATCAACATTTACTCCAGAAGCAAAAACCTTTAAGAGAATCAAGGCCATAGAAGAAAATTTTAAAGTTGCTCTGAAAACAAAACAAACATCAAATCAAAACTCCTCTCCTCTCCTCAAAGGCACCTGGCCTTCAGAGTTTTATGGGTGAATTCTATCAACTATTCAAAAATAAGTTATATAAATAGTATACATATTACACATATATACAGAATTTATACACATATGTGCAGTGTTTATATATAACTCAATTTCTTTATAAAGTCCACATGTATTAATGTAAATACAAAACATAATCAAATCCAGTCCAACAGCATATATAGTAAAAATAATATTATACTACAAATAGGGCTCATTACTTGTACCAAGCTGATTTGAAGAAAGATCTGAACTTGCTTCTAAGTGAAATGCAGGAGAAAGTTTCTTGATAGATTGATTTGCTTTTTCTAACGTCTAATAATGGTGAAAGCAAATATTTCTTTTCTAGGCTGTCAGCTATCTGCTACTGGGCAACCACTATATGCTACTGTCTTCTAATTTTTTATTTTACTAGGGCCAAAAAGCCTTTGCTCTTTCAGCCATTTTAGTTTGAAAGGTTGCCTAACTCAGAGGCCCTATCTTACTTGAACATATCTTTTTTGGAACTCTGAGTTTTTGGAAAAAGCCAGATTTATCTCGTGCAGCCTTAAGGACTTCCCTCAGTAACTTAAATAACGAAGAATAAAAAAAACAAATCCAGCAAAGTAATGCCAATTAAAGATAGGCCATTAATTCTACATAAAGGGAATCATGATATTTTTATTTTGTGAAATATTGAATTAAAATTAAAACCTATTTGCTTACATTCTAAAAGGAAAGGATAAGTAGGGTAAGTGTTGAGTTGGGCAGTGCTGACCCCAAGCAATTTGATAAAGCTTATGAGAGTTGCCATTATAGGCAACAGGACTCTTTGGCAGAAATAGTGTATGAAATGTGTCTCCTTGTTTTTAATATTTTAATTTTTTTTTCAGCACATCCACTATCATAAGTATTCGTGTATTTTATGTGTGGCCCAGTACAATTCTTTTTCTTCCAATGTGGCCCAGGGAAGCCAAAATATTGGACACCCCTGGCTTAAGCTTTATGCCTTGATTCTTTGGTGCTAAAACTTTTGAAACTAAAAACACTCTTTTTATTATGCACACAAAAAAGCCACACTTTAGTAAATTAAAAGCCTTGATTTTCAATACTATTTTCTCAACGTTGAGTTTTAAGACCCTATTTAGATATTTAAGTGGTCAAAACCTTGATTTCTTTGTTCTCTGCGTTTCCTGTATGCATCCCTTCTAGAAACAGGACTTGCCCATGACTGAATGGGGAAGAGTCACGAATAACTGAAGTTTAAAGCAGGCGGGTCTCCATTAATACATCTACATTTTATGTTGCATGTTCAGCAATAGTCATTGCAGGTTTATACGTACTAATGGAAAATTGTAGACAAAACAAATGTCATCAGCAGGTGAAATGTTGAAATAAATTGTGTGACTTTATGCCTCTTTAAGGTGAACTCAAATTGGGTAGAACTAACCCTAAGAATAATTGTTTCCCTGTTGTGTCACCACAACCACACCAAAATTATACCTGCTTTAAAAAAAAAAAAAAAAAAAAAAAAAAAAAAAAAAAAGCTTTATTTGTGCTTTTAGGTGTAAATTTGTATTTTGATTCCATGGTTTGTGGACTATTATGTGCCCATTAAAAGTTTGAGATTGAGCTATAGCTATGAAGTGAAGTGGAAAGTTATTCATAATATATTGTGGGGTTTGAAAAGTAAATATAGAAATATTTTTAGATAACATAATTCCACTTTTGTGCTTCATACGGGCATGGTGGCTCATGCCTGTAATCCCAGCACTTTGGGGAGGCCAAGGCAGGTGGATCACCCAAAGTCAGGAGTTCAAGACCAGCCTGGCCAACATTGTGAAACCCCATCTCTGCTAAAAATACAACAATTAGCCAGGTGTGATGGTGCACACCTGTAATCCCAGCTACTCAGGAGGCTGAGGAACAAGGATCACTTGAACCTGGAAGGCAGAGGTTGCAGTGAGCTGAGATCATGCCACTGCACTCCAGCCTGGGTGACACAGCAAGAGTCCATCTCAAAAAAAAAAAAAAAAAAACAAAGTGATGTATCTTTACATATATCTACAAAGCGCGCGCACACACACACACACGCACGCATGCACACAATATGTAAGAACACACCACATCATAATAAGTGTCATTTCTACATGATCCTATATCTAGAACACCCCATCATCTCAGCCCAAAAGCTTCTTAAGCTGATAAGCAACTTCGGCAAAGTCTCAGGATGCAGAATCAATGTGCAAAACTCACAAGCTTCCTATACACCAACAATAGACAAGCAGAGAGCTAAATCATGAATGAACTCCCATTCACAACTGCTATAAAGAGAATAAAATATCTAGGAATACAGCTAACGAGGGAAATGATGAACCTTTTCAAGGAGAACTACAAACCACTGCTCAAGGAAATCAGAGAGGACACAAACAAATGGAAAAACATTCCATGCTCATGGAAAAGGAAGAATCAATATTGTGAAAATGGCAATGGCCATACTGCCCAAAGTAATTTATAGATTCAATGCTATTCTCATTAAACTACCATTGACATTTTTCACAGAATTAGAAAAAACTACTTTAAAATTTATATGGAACAAAAAAGAGCCCATATAGCTAAGACGATCATAAGCAAAAAGACCAAAGCTGGAGGCATCACACTACCTGACTTCAAACTATACTACAAGGCTACAGTAACTAAAACAGCATGGTACTAGTACAAAAAACAGACACATAGACCAATGGAACAGAACAGAGAACTTAGAAATAAGACTGTACATCTACAATCATCTGATCTTTGACAAACCTGACAAAAACAAGCAAGGGGGAAAGGATTTCCTGTTTAATAAATGGTGCTGGGAGAACTGGCTAGCCATATGCAGAAGATTGAAACTGGACCCCTTCCTTACACCTTACACAAAAATTAACTCAAGATAGATTAAATACTTAAATGTAAAACCTAAAACTATAAACACCCTAGAAGAAAATCTAGGCAATACCATTCAGGATATAGGCATGGGAAAAGATTTCAAGATGAAAACATTGAAAGTAATTGCAACAAAAGCAAAAATTGACAAATAGGATCTAATTAAACTAAAGAGCTTTTGCACAGCAAAAGAAACTGTCATCAGAGTAAACAAATGACCTACAGAATGGGAGAAAAATTTTGCAATCTATTCATCTGAAAAAAGTCTAATATCCAGAATCTACAAAGAACTTAAACAAATTTACAAGAAAAAAACAATCAACCCCATTATAAAGTGGGCAAAGGACATGAACAGACACTCCTCAAAAGAGGACATTTATGCGGCCAACAAACATATGAAAAAATGCTCAACATCACTAATCATTAGAGAAATGCAAAGCAAAACCACAATGGACTCCATCTCATACCAGTCAGAATGGAGATTATTAAAATGTCAAGAAACAACAGATGCTGATGAGGCTGTGGAGAAATAGGAACACTTTTACAATGTTGGTGGGAACATAAATTAGTTCAACCATTGTGGAAGACAGTGTGGCAATCCTTCAAAAACCCAGAAATACCATTTGACTCAGCAATTACTTTACTGGGTATAGTCCCAAAGGAATGTAAATCATTCTGTTATAAAGATATATGCACATGTATGTTCATTGCAGCACTATTCACAATAGCAAACACATGGAATCAACCCAAATGCCCATCAATGATAGACTGGATAAAGAAAATGTGGTACGTATACACCATGGGATACTATGCGGCCATAAAAAGGAATGAGAACATGCCCTTTGTATGGACATAGATGGAGCTGGAAGCCATTATCCTCAGCAAACTAACCCGGGAACAGAAAACCAAACACTGTATGGATATGTATCACTTATAAGTGAGAGTTCAACAATGAGAACACATGGACACAGAGGGGAAACACACACACTGGGGCCTGTCAGAGATGGGTTGGGGAAGGAAGAGTATCAGGAAAATAACTAATGCATGCTGGACTTCATACCTAGGTGATGGGTTGGTAGGTGCAGCAAACCACCATGACACACATTTACCTATGTAACTGCGCAAGTATCTTGGAACTCAAAAGAAAATAATTTAAAAATAAATAAATAAATGTCATTTCTGAGTAGTAGGGATAGGCAAGGAAGCATTTAGGTAAGAGTTTAGGTTTTACATTTACTTTATGCATTTCCAAAGTGTTTGAAATTTTTTAGCAGGCAAGCGCAGCTTTTGTTTGCAGGAAGCATATTAAGAGACAAGAGCAGAGAAGTAGTGGGGCAGGGTTTGGGGGTGAATGTACCCTTCACTGTCAGAGAGGAAACCAAGATTCTGGCCTGGATACATGCATCCCCTTGTCTAGTTTGTGCTAGCCCAGGGGCAGTCTGCACTGACCAGCTTGCCTCAGCCATCGGCCATCGGAGACTCCACCTGAAGAAGGCAGGAGGGAGCAGTGACACAGTTACTGGCTTGGGCTATGGAGTCAGACAGACCTGCGTCTGAAGCCTAGTCCATGACTTGCTCACTTGTCAGTCTTTTGAGTCATAGTTTGTTCTTTTATGAAATAACACCTACTCTTCAAACTGAGTAATAAATGAGATGTGCTGTGGGAGGTATCTGGTGTAACAGCATGTGCTTAGCAGAGGGTAGAGGAAGAAGAAGTCGGATAGGACAAATTACTGTTAACCTTGAGGAGTGCACCTGCAGGGTGGTTTTAAATGCCACCGTTGGTGTCTTATTCCTTTTTTCTTGTTTTTCTTCAATTTAGTAGTCCAAATCAACCCACAGTGTGCACCTGGTAAAGGAGGCAAGCAGAATACATGAACAGGAGTGAGCTATGTGCCCTGTCCTCAAAAGGTGAAAGCTCCCAATGGGTCTACAGGTATGTGTGTTACAGATGGGAGGGAGGGCATCAAATACACACAAGTCATAATGCTGTGTTGTGCTGTTCTCAGTGTGGTCGTGGGTTTGCAGTTCTTACTATGGTTAAGGAAAAAGTGGAGTAGAGTGGGGAAAGAGGCAGAGGAACTTTATTTAGGAAGATGGGGGTTCATGGCAACTAATCAGAAAAGAACTTAAGTTGCAAAACAGATGGCACAAAAATCCCGCTCTGAGTTTGGGTAGAGGGCAAAATGGGAGAATGGAAGGAGATGGTGAGGAAGGCACACTCTACTGCTGAAACTTGCTCTTGCTTTGGGCTTAGTGAGAATGAACACTCACACTTCTGGGAATTGGAGCCTTGGGCAGAGCATGGACAGAGGCAGAGCTGGAAGGCAGAGGAAATCTGGGCCACCCACGCCCACACCTGCCCTGACCTCTCACCCTGAAGCCTCAGGAAAGGGAAAATCGATGTGCTCACGAAGTGCAGGAGCCCAGGGTTTGGGGTTGGAATTTGACCCATGCGGAGTGTTTACTGATCTGGAGATGGATAGGCTCAAATGAGCTCATCTTTATCTTGAGAGGAAATTAGGCAGCCCAGACCCAGACAAAGCCACGTTTTATTCAATGAAAATTTACCACCACCCCACCCTCCCAATACACACAATATTACATGAAACATCTGCCTAAGTAACCTAGTCTCCAAAGGTTGTTTCTGAAAGATCAACAAATAGGGACTTAGGAGCTTAGAGAAAAAACAACAACAACAAAAAGTTATTTCAGAATATCTTACATTTACCCCTCATGCTGATCTGTATCCTTTTTTTTTTTTTTTCACAGTTTGCAAATATTGACTAAGTTCAAGGGCAGTGGTATAAGGTCTAACTTCAGAGTTAGCATGAGGTGAAATACTTAAGATGGTGCAATCCTGTCCTAATGAAGAACATATTAGATCCCAAGGTTGGTTTATGGTCAGTTCTTGTTCTTGTCCCGGTTGATATTTGTTTTATCAAGTCAGGAACTATTTTTGTCATCATTGTTAATCTTCCTCTTGCCAGATCTGTTTTGGCCGAGGGCATGCACTTGAGGTATGTTAGAAGAATGGAGTGCAGTATTGTGGGAAAGAATTATCACTAATTCTGTCTGCCTACAGCTTCCTCGGCCCTGTTCATCTGATCTCAATTCCCTAAACAAAATTATAGATGGAAAGTCCTGCAAGTCCATGACCTGGTTCCAGAAAGTAGATTTTTGAGATGAAAGAGCAAGATCACAGCATTCCCATGATGACAATAGGTCTTTGTTATGTCGGAAAGAATTTTGATTGTCCATCAGGGGTGATCTTGACAGAATATTTTGCCAGTAAAGAAGTCTACCACTAAGTGAGTAGGTCCAACTCCATTAGGCTCATCTTTGGCCTCAATATTATGCAGATTTTGCTTCAAGGATTCCTGAGACCTGGCCTAAGATGTCTGGTAGTTTGAGCTGGAACCAGAATGAGCTGGCATTTCTGACCCATGGGCTTTAGAAGAACACAGATCCTGGCTCAAATCTTGATGTCTCCAAGCCTCAGTTTCTTCATGTATGAATATAATCATGACAATGTTCTCCTTGCAAGATTATTATGAGGATTAAATGTGGTATTGTATCTGAAATCATTTAACACAGTGCCTGTTGCCTAAAATGGGATTAATATGTTCTAGTGTCCTTCCTTCCGCTCAACCACTCCAGCTGCTGGTGTATCCCCTTTCTCTGCTGCATACATTTGACACAGTGGAACAAGGCCAGTAATGCTTGAGGGGATACCATCCTAGTTACAGTGAATAGAGAAAAGGAAAGGTTGAAGAATGTTCAGAATATCAATTTATTCACTTTAAACTTGTCTAAGAGTAAATTATTGGAGCTCCACTGACATTTGAAAGAATGCAAATATATAAATAAATGTATAGTTGTGTGACTGCTTCCTAGACCTGGACACAGCTCCACCCCTAAAAGAAAATCTCCATATGGAGACCTTTGTTTGGGGAGAATTTTAATCTAAAAATCATAGAGATTATCACAATATTCTTTTGAGTATTAATAAAAGGACTCAGTTACCCAATGAACTGATGGATCCCCAGATAATTTGTTCAAAGGAGAAGTGATGTTCTTTTAGTCTCATAGCAGCTTCAGCTGCTATGTCCCATCTAGAGTTCTACCCATTAACATCTCTTATTCAAGGTATCACATCTAAAATTTCAAGTAGTTTATGCAACATTTAGCGATTTCCTCTCTTAGCAATGATTGGAATTCACCATGCTATATCCTCCTTTTGGGTATCCTGAACTCTCCAAATTGTCTCAAAACAAACTTGCTTTTTAACATTTAGATTATGTGGCTATTTACAAAGTAGATGGTAAAACGCACTAATATACACCTTTAGTATAAACCAGTATTCAAAGATTCTAATAGCAATAATTATTTCCATATTCAATGCAGTCAATTCTTCAGTGTATCCAAACTGGTCACAGAGAAGTTTAGTATGAACAATACAGCACTGAAAATGTACAGTATTTATATTTGACTTTGGCAATCAAACATATCAACCTTGAGAGGAAATAACAGTATTTCTGACTCTAGCCTTTGTTTCTCCACTCTTGGTACTTCCCAGTATCATCAGAGCTAGAATTGAGGAAGAAATGGAAAAAAAAAAAAAAAAAAAAAAAAAAACCTTTTTGTTTTGTTTTGTTTTCTCGAGATGGAGTCTTGCTCTGTCACCTAGGCTGGAGTGCAATGGTGTGATCTCAGCTCACTGCAACCTCCACCTCCCAGGTTCAAGTGATTCTCTTGCCTCAGCATCACCAGTAGCTGGGATTAAAGGCACGTGCCACCATGCCTGGCTAACTTTTTGTATTTTTAGTAGAGACAGGGTTTCACCATGTTGGCCAGACTGGTCTCGAACTCCTGACCTCGTGATCCGTCTGCTTCAGCCTCCCAAAGTGCTGGGCTTACAGGCATGAGCCACGGCACCAGGCTCTGGAAGATACTTAATAAATATTTGGAGAATTAATGTGTATTCAATCTACTTTTTCTATGTGTTAGAAATAAAGAACTAGAATATCCAATGGAAATAAAACAGTAACTAAACCTATAAAACATTAGGAACAGAGCTATAAATAAACAACTAGAACATATAATGGAAAAATATAGTAACCAAACCTATAAAACATTAGGAATAAAGCTATAAAACTGTAAAGCCATAAAGAAGACCTAAAAAATAGAGACAAACAATAATGATAAAATAATAATAGTAACTAACATTTATAATGTTCTTTTAACTTGCCAGGAATTCTCTCAGATTTTTACATAGGTGATTTCTTTAATTTTCTCGGAAATTTCATAAGGCAGTTAACACTACTATCATTTCTTGCTTGCTTGCTTGCTTGCTTGCTTTCTCTCTTTCTTTCTTCTTTCTCTCTTTCTTCTTCTTCTTCTTCTTCTTTTTTTTTTTTTCCTGAGACGGAGTTTTGCTCTTGTTGCCCAGGCTGGAGTGCAATGGCATCATCTCGGCTCACCCCAACTTCTACCTCCTGGGTTCAAGTGATTCTTCTGCCTCAGCCTCCCAAGTAGCTGGGATTACAGGCACGTGCCACCACGCACAACCAATTTTGTATTTTTAGTAGAGACAAGGTTTCTCCATGTTGGTCAGGCTGGTCTCAAACTCCCAACCTCAGGTGATCCGCCCTCCTCAGCCTCCCAAAGTGCTGAGATTACAGGTATGAGCCACTGTGCCTGGCCTATCATCATTTTTCAAAACAAGCAACCTAGGACATATTGAGATAAGATAACTTTTTAAATGGAAACATGCAAAATGATAAATATGCTTATTTTTCCTAATTTACTCAATAACTTTACGCTGCAAATTAATGCAATGAATTTACTCTATAAATCAAAGTAATCACAGTCAAATTTTAGAGGACTGTTTACAGATCTTAACACAACTATTCTAACGTTCACGAAAAGAGAAAATGCTTTAAACAAAACCCAAGAAAACAGTGGTAAAAAAGAAAATCAATTTAAAAAGTATTAAAATGATATTAAAGTTTAATAAGGTTGTCAGAGATGCTCAATTACTTACAGCAGAGGCTGACACATAGAAGACACTCAATAAATATTTGGAGAATTAATGTATATTTTAATCTATTGTTTCTATGATTTGCCCCAATAGATATAAAAACAAAATGTATAATCACAGTAATTAAATATGTATTATTAATACATGACTTGAGGGAAACAGTTCAAGGAAACAGATTAGAAAATCCAGAAACAGGTTGGGCACAGTGGTCACACCTGTAATTGCAGCCCTTTGGGAGGCCGAGGTGGAAGGGCTGTTTATGGCCAGGAGTTCAAGACCAGCCTGCGAAACATAGCAAGGAGGTTCCATCTCCATAAATAGATAAATAAATAAATAGCCAGGTCTGGTGGTGCACATGCATGCCTGTAGTCCCAGCTACTCGGGAGGCTAAAGCAGGAGGATCGCCTAAGTCCAGACGTTTGAGGTTGAAGTGAGCCATGATCGTGCCACTGCACTTTAGCCTGGGTGACAGAGTAAGGCCTTATCTCTAAAAAGAAAAGAAAATCCAGAAACAAATACAAGTAAACACAGAAACTTAGTCTATAATACAGATTACTTTCCATTCAGGAGAGAAAAATAAACTATTCAATAAATAGCATAGGAATAATTTGCTAATAATATTAAATAAAGTCAGATTCACATCTCATGACACATGCAAAAATAAATTATTGACAGACAAAAGGTTGAAAATATATATTCAAACACACAAGCACACACACATGTAACACATACAGGAACCTTCTGGAAAACTAGTTTTATTATCTTGCAGTTTAGAAGACATTTTAAGCAAAATAAAACCTAGAAGCCATAAAGAAGTAAAATAAAAGATATGGCTACATAAAAGTTACTTCTCAGCAACAATAACAACAAAAAGCATGGGAAAAGTTAGAGAAAATAAGCAGAGATAAAATCTATATTAAGTATATATAAACTATCAAGTCTTAATACATTAAGTGTACTTATAAGTCAATTAAAAAACCACCTGCTGGGCGCGGTGGCTCACGTCTGTAATCCCAGCACTTTGGGAGGCCGAGGCAGGCAGATCACGAGGTCAGGAGATCAAGACCATCCTGGCTAACATGGTAAAACCCTGTATCTACTAAAAATGCAAAAAAAAAAGAAAAAAAAATTAGCCAGGCATGGTGGCAGGCCCCTGTAGTACCAGCTACTCAGGAGGCTGAGGCAGGAGAATGGCATGAACCCAGGAGGCGGAGCTTGCAGTGAGCTGAGATCACGCCACTACACTCCAGCCTGGGCGACAGAGCGAGACTCCATTAAAAAAAAAAAAAAACAAAAAAAACCCCAAAAACTATACCATTCAGTGGTAAAATGGGCAACGGGCATATATAGTCAATAGGGAAGAAATAAAAATGGCCAGTGAACATTTGAAAATATGGGCCAGGCACAGTGGCTCACATCTGTAATTCCAGCACTCTGGTAGGCCGAGGTGGACAGATCACTTGTGGTCAGGAGTTGGAGACCAGCCTGGCCAACATAGTGAAATCCTGTCTCTACTAAAAATACAAAAATTAGCCAGGCATGGTGGCACATGCCTGTAGTCCCAGCTACTCAGAAGGCTGAGGCAGGAGAATTGCTGGGACCCAGGAGGCAGAGGTTGCAGTAAGCCAAGACTGCACCACTGCACTCCAGCCTGGGCAACAGAGTGAGACTCCATCCAAAAAAAAAAAAAAGAGAAGAAGAAGAAAGAAAATACACTTAACTTTATTGACAGTCAGACAAGTGCAAAATAATACCTTTTTTTTGCCAATTAGATTTGAAAAATAGAAAATATTGTTACTGATATTATCCACTTTTGACAAGGGCATGAAGAAAACAACAGCCTCACACACTGTTGCAAGATTATAAGTAGGTAGACTTTTTTAATGGGACAAATTGACTGTAATTTTGGTAGAATTACTAGATCGTATTACATTTTGACAAATATTTACAAAATGCACAAAAATAAATGTCTTCATTAAAACATTGTTTTCAAATGCAAAAATAAGATCTACCAATAGATAAATGATTAATACCACAAAATGATTTATACAAGTGGATCCTTATAAATCAACACAAAAAGACCTCCAAGGCAAATTATTAACTAAAAAAGGCTAGGAGCTGAATAATGTAGTATTACATTTTTGTTGACTCTATTTTTTTTTTTTTTTTTTTTTTTTTGTGACAGAGTCTTGCTCTGTTGCCCAGGCTGGAGTGCAGTGGAGCAATCTTGGCTCACTGCAACCTCTGCTCCCAGGTTCAAGTGATTCTCCTGCCTCAGCCACCTGAGTAGCTGGGATTACAGGTGCGCACCACCATGCCCCGTTAATTTTTTTATTTTTAGTTTCACCATGTTGGTCAGGCTGGTCTCAAACTCCTGACCTTGTGATCCTCCTGCCTCGGCCTCTCAAATTACTGGGATTACAGGCGTGAGCCACCGTGCCCAGCCCTAAAGATCATTTTTTAAAATATCAACACTTTTGAAAATGTGATTGCATCATGCAACCAACAGTGTTTAATACTTATCATAGTAGCATCTTTTTCTTCTTAAAAGAACATAAAATGATGGTGTGTCTTAGAATTGCATCTTAGATTTGATGAAATACAGTAAATCACATGATCTCATAAAATATACTTATTTATATATGTAACAGAATGAGTAATTCAGAATTTACTTGATGCCTTTCTTGTGTACTAGTCCTAAGAAGAAATGAAGAAGTGGGAGGAGGAAAATTTTCTTCCTTTCCCTTTAAGGACAGCCTGGTCTTTGCATTCTTGAATTTGGCCCATTTATTCCAGGGAACTTTACAAACCTTTAATCATCAGATCTGTGGGTTAATAGTGATGTCCCTGAGAAGGAACAGATGGAGGCTTTTGTGTCTAAAGAGGAAGGGAGGGATGTAGACCAGCCCCAGGTCCTTGTGCCTAGGAGGAGATGGGAATTCAGGGTTTGGGTTAGGAGTAGCAAGAAAACTGCTTCTCTGAAGAAAGAGGGTGGGAGAACTGCTGCATGGGTGACTGTGAAGCAGATTGATAAGTATGTTCATTGAAGGCAGTGGAAAAGAGGTCTGCCACCAAATCGTCAGGATGGCAGAGGTGTCCCAGTAGAGTCACCTTCCATTACTAGCCTTTAGTGTTATAAGCAGGAAGCAAAGGGACGAGAAACACAATTGATTAGAGACCCAAGGTCCATCCTCAATCTTCCTGGGTCCCATCAACCCTGGGGTTCTAGATCAACCTCAAGGGAGAAAGAGAGTCCCCTTAAATAACTGAGACTAGATGTCTAGCCAGCAATGGTTGATAGGGGCTGGGGGCTGAGGCATGTTATAAAAGAAAATGTCCTCTTGCTTGCTTCTGGAGGTTCTGGACCTATTTGTACCAGAGATGGTTTATAGATAGATAGATAGATAGATAGATAGATAGATAGATAGATAGTAGATCAGTAGCACCATCTTAATGTATTTGCTTATTTAACATGTTTATTGAGCTCATCTTATGCACCCAGCACTCAGCTGAGCCCAGGAGGATACCATGGACAGGATGAAGTCTACAGTCAAGGAGCTCAAGGTCAACAAGGTGGCAAACCTTCCAGAAGCGGAGCACCTTGGTTGCATGTGTCCCCCTTTCTTCCCAGGTAAATTTGCAGCTCCCTACTTGTTGTTGCCCCCGAGTGACTTGGCAGCAGGTGTGGCTTTCCCAACTCAGAGCTTGAAGCAGTATGTTTTAGGGACCTTGAAGTTACAGTTTTGCTTGAACTGTGTGCAGTGAACTGTGTGCAGCATGGCCTGTGATAAATTGCTGTCTGGGAATCAGCCATGCCACTTCTCAAACAGCTGCTGAGAGTTGTCTGAGAAGAGTCATTTCACTCTGGGGGCAAAGGGCCTCTGTACTCACAGCTACAGCAAAGCTGCAAGACAATCTTCTCATTCATTCCTTCAAAAAACATTTGTTCTAGCCTTCGCAGCAACAGAGACACACAATAAATATAGTTCTTACCCTCATGGAGGCAATACTCTAGTGGAGGAGATAGTTGTTCACAAACACAAAGGAACTGCATCGACTAAAAGGTGTTTTATAGTAGTATGAAGAAAAGGAACTTGGGGAATGAGCAGAAGTTCCTGGAGCTGAGGCAGGAGCAGGCCTACTTCCCTGAAAAACTGACTTGGCACTGAACTCTAAAGGTTGAGTGGTAGCGTGTGATCAAAGAGGAGGGAAAACGGTACTACGTCCAGGGGACAGCAAGTGCAAAGGCCCTGTGTTTGGAGGAAATGGAGAGGATTTGAGGACTTGAAAGAAGACTTGCTCTGGAGCCAGGGAGCGAAAAAGAGGATGTTTTCAAGACAGGATGCAGTGACTGGGGGTATTGATTGGAGGAGGAAAAACAGAAAGTTATTTTCTTCGCTTTACCAGACAGATAAAGTTGGCTTACATTTGAAAAGAAAAGGAAAGTGATTTACAAGTTGACTGATCTGCTTCATCTAAAAGGAATTTTTCCAAAACAAAAATCTTCTTCTAAGTGAACAGCAGCAGCATCCATTCACTTGGTGTAAATCAAGATCCTACAGTCAGTCTGTTATTCTTCTCTCAATCCCCAGATCTTATCAACAATTATTTTGTGGTCAGTTCATCTCCCTTACATCATTGAAATCCATTCACTTCTCTCCAGTCACTATGTCAGTACCTTGGTTCATGGCACCACCGACTCTTATCTTAGCATCTACAATGGCAACAATTTAACAATATTGTGACTGGCTTTCCTATCTCTAGCCTTTCCACACCACATCCATTCATTCCCCTCCATTGCATCCAGAAGTGATTTTTCTAAAGCATTAATCTGTCCCTCTTTTCAAAATCTAGTGTGTTTTCCTTTTACCATTGCTCCAGAATAAAGCCCAAACTCCTTACCATAGCTCTTAATATCCCTTCTAATCTGTCTCTAGTTACTTCACTGCCGTTCTCTACTCCTGCCAAGGAAGCTACTTATCTTGTGCTGGTCCCTTTTTCTTTAGTCTCATGGCCATCCTCCACACTACTGCTGCAATCAATCCATCTTTTGATATCACATCTGTGACCATGGTGTTTCCCAAATTAAGACTAATCTGGGGTTCCTTTTCACTTGAATATTACATTTGATCCCCTTAACATAGCAGACAAGACTCCTTAAGATATGACCCCTACCATTTTCTTCGGCTTTATTGTCTACCACTTTCTTGCTTTCCTCTAATTATTGTTCTTCATGTCCCTAAGATATTAAGTTGCTTGTGATTCCCAAGACATACACTGTCATTTCATGCCTCAATATATTTGCACAGATTCCCTCTGCCTGATTGTTTTTCTTATTGCTGCTTGAATTCTTTGTTACTCCTGAAAACACTGTTCAGATTTTGAATACATGAATCCAGAATATAATATCAATATAACCATCAATCAAGTATGAGAGTAATGACTTAAATTTTTATTGACTCAAATTCTTATTTTCCATATACTCTTTTTGGAAAAACTCACTTGAGATGTATTCCAACAGGATGAAGGTAAAAACCAAGAAAGAGGAGGATGTGGAATAAAGAAAGAGTAAAACAAACGAGAAACTTATATAAAGGACAGGTGGACAGCTGTGCAGCTGGCTGAGGTGAAATTATTAATAGTTCAAATTAGAACAGGAACCCAATGGTTCCAAGAAAAATGTCTTCAGGAAATTTTTTTTTTAATTCTGCAGAATAAGCAAGAAGCTGGAAACTATTTGTGAAATGACAACAAAACAGAGTGCTCCTTTTCATAATAAGGAAAACAAGCAGAAACTCTATGAGGATTTTAAAAACAGAAGGCAAAAACAAGAAAGTGAAATTAAAGAAATACAAAATGTAGCGTGAGTTCAAGCAATCAATCATTTGTAAGAGAAGATAATCCATTTTAGAAAACTATGTACCATGCAAATACCAAAAGAAAGCTGATACGGTGATACTAATATCAGACAAATAGAGTGGTAAGAGAGATTAGAAAGAAGTTTAAAAAAGAATCATTTTAATATTAACTCTAGATATATTCTCCCTCAAGTGATGTGGAGTCCATGCAAGAAAGTAAATGATATGAGGACAGGCAATTTGCTCTGTGTAATGCTAACACCTAAAACGGTGCCTGAGATATATCAGGGAATTGATAACTATTTATTTAATGAATGACTATGAACCAGTAAAGAAGAAAATATAGTTCTGACACCGCCTGGCTTAGGAGGG
This sequence comes from Piliocolobus tephrosceles, assembly GCF_002776525.5. Lineage (NCBI taxonomy): Eukaryota > Metazoa > Chordata > Mammalia > Primates > Cercopithecidae > Piliocolobus > Piliocolobus tephrosceles. Next base: position 70,843,890 of record NC_045434.1, read on the forward strand.
TCAAAAATTTATAAATTGTAATAATACAAATGCTGTTTGCTGTTTGTGTGTGTGTGTGTGTGTGTGTGTTTACCATTAAGAAGCAATATATGGACCTAACAGAGAGGACTAAAAGGATGGTTAGAGAATAATGTAAATGTTATTAACCTTGACAATGAAAAAGCAAAGGTATGATTGACCAAAGTTAAGAGGTAGAGAGAAAGTGGAGCTATTAATACATTCACCTGGAAAGTCAGAAGAAACAATCTAAAGGTGATAGAACTAGAACTAGAGATTTATTTAGCGATATTTGAAGTTACAAAGGAAACCAGGACTAGGAGCACCTTAGAATGACTATAAGACTTATCTCTGTTATGTACCACGCCTAAGTGATCTTAACCAGGCTCAAGGATTGAAATATTATCTATGCACTGACAGCTCCCAAATGTGGAGCTCCTGCTGGATGAACTCCCAGACTCTTATATCCAACTGTCTATTCAACATTTCCACGTGGAGGTCTACTAAACATTTCGAGTTTAACTTACCCAAAATGGAACTACTAATTTCTCTACCTAGCCAAGCCTATCCTCCCCACAGTCTTCCCTGGCTGGGTAAATTCAACTCTATCCTTCTAATTGCTGAGACCAAAAACCGTGGACAGGTGTTTGATTTTATTTTTCTCTCACATCTCATATCTGACTCATAAGCAAACCTTGTAAGCTCTAACATTCAGAACTGTATCAAGATGCCAGCACTTCCCACCTTACTATATAATGCTGATCTAAGCCATATTATTCTCACCTGATCTCTCGGCTTCTGCCTTTGCCCCATTCTACAACATATTCTCAACACAGCAGCTACAGTGATCCCTTTAAAATGTGAGATCATGTCTTTTCAAAACCCTTCTTATTTCAAAAGCTAGTCTCACTTAGAGTAAAAGTCAAAGTCTTTCCCATGGCCTCAAGGCTCTACATAAGTGGACCCCATGATCTCTCTGACTCTATCTCCCAATCATTCTCTTCATCCTGCTGTTTTAGTCATCCAGGCCTCCTTGCTGTTGCTGAAACACACGGAGAACATCCCAGCCTCAGACCCTTTGAACTTGCTATTCCTGTTATCTGGGATGTTCAACCCTCAGATAGCCACATGGTTCCGTTGCCTACTTCCTTCTGGTCTCTGATTAAATGTCACCTTATTTTGGAGACATTCCTTGGCAATCCCATCTGAAGTAGAAACTCCCACCCTAGAATTTGACCCCAGTCTGTCTGGCTCCAGAGTTTATGCTCTCAACTACTACATTATCTGGTCTATGAAGGTCTCAGATTTCTTTCATATTCTCTATCATATGCCCATCACCTAGGTTTTCCACAACAAAGGAGAACCTGACAGCTGTCCCTACAAGCAATAATCATTCCCTGTTAGAAATCGAGAGGAAGAAGGAACATTGCAAACACTGATAATAAATTTTTTTTCCCGGAAAAAAAGAGTGATAATTTTCCCCCTAGTATAAGTAAGAGAAGCAAAGTGCATGGGAGGAAAACGTGTCAGTAACTGTAGGAAGGGGCAAACTGGAAGGCAGTTTTGAACATCTCTGGATGAGGGGCCTCCAAGCCATCAGCATTACAGTCTACCTTGGAAGACCATGATATGCAACTGCTGTCATCTACATGGAAGTTCCCTCAGTCATCTTTTAGAATTACAGCAGCTACGTGCTAATGTCTCAGGGACCTCTTGTCTTCAGAGATAGCTGCACTCTCTTCAATTCTGCATGGCAGGCAGTATTTGGGCAGCTCTCAAGGTACCCATTAGCTGGTGTGCATGTCTTGTATAGTCCTCGTACTTGGAACATGGGCAGAACCTGTGAAGGTGATGAGAAATAACTTCCATGATTAGGTTACATTACATGGCAAAGGTGAAGATATTTTGCAGATATAATTAAGGTTCCTGAGCAATTGACTTTGAGTTCATCAACAGAAAGACTATCCTGAGTGTGCCTGGTCTAATTAGCTAACCTCTCAAAAGAGAGTCTCCTGCTGGCCTTGAAAAAGCAAATAACCATGTGCCAACTGTCTATGAAGGAGGCCATGGCAAGAACTTGACGGCAGCCTCTAAGTACTGAAAGTGATCCCTACTCACCAGCCAGGAAGAAAACAGGGACTTTAGTCCTACAACCACAATAACTGAATCCTGCTGACAACTGGAGAACCAGGAAGAGAATCCCATGACTTACCTCGGATCACAGTCATGGCTGACACCTTGACTTCAGCATGGTGAGACCCTGAGTCGAGAACCCAACTCACTGATACCAAGACTCCTGCCCCTTGGAAATGCTGAGATAATAAATTTTTGTTGCTTTAAGCCACTAAATTTGTGATAATTTGCTACAAAACTATAGAAAACAAATGCATACTACAAAGTCAACGGCAGTGTCTGTTTGGGTGGTGTTGCCCTTGTAAGAAGTCACTGGAGCCTAAAGGGTTACACCCCCAGGAACCCCATCCCAGGAGGGAGCAAAGGTGCCAGATCAGGGGAATCGTATTTGAGGCAAAGGGATGCTATGAGTCTGTGAAGGAGGGCTTGGTGCTCAGTGATTTGGACAGGATATGAGCTAGGTTTACCAAGCACTTTGCAGAAATGAGAATGAAAACAAGCAAATTCAAGTGCAGAGCAGAGTCTTGATATGTTACCAAACCAGTAATACAATAGATTGAATGAAGGCTGGGAAAGAAGGGCAGAAATCACAATAAAAGGTAATTGTCCTTATGCTTAGTTGACATGAGATCTAGCATAAGACAGAGCTGGGTTCAAATTCCCCACCCAATCTCTTAGCTCTTAAACAAGTGACTTGACCCACAGTTTTATCTTCCCTAAAACAAGCTTCAAAATACCTCCATCACCAGGTTGCTGTGACAATTAAGAGAACAGGTATAAACCCTCTAGTAGTAAACCAGGTACACAATAGATACCCAACAAGTGGTAGCTATTACTATATGATCAAAAAATATTGTCACATGTATGCATTTTCTATGTCTTTGTAACAAATTGCCACAGATTTGGTGGTTTAAAGCAATGCAAATTCATTATCTTATAGTTTCTGTGAGGCAGGAATGTGGGCATGGGCTGGCTGGGCACTCTCACTTTAATAGGGGCAATTTCCCCCAAAAGCAGGACACACAAATCAGGCTCATTTGGGAAGAGTGGTCCCAGTCGTAGTGATGGCAATGCTTCCCTTAGAGATTCCTGCCCTCCATGCGAAGTGATGGAGGGAGGGTAGGGATGGGGAGGGTGGTGGTACAGAAATGAAAGGGGATAGGGGGAAGGTCTGATTAGTCCTCATCAAACACAGCTGTCAGAAAAAAGAGCCTGAGTCAGGGCCAAACACCTCTCCCACCTCTCTTCTCTGCATCTGAAGCTGTGCGTCTTGCTATTTAATGGAACTCTAATCGAACAGTACTTACTCCTTAGCAAACAGATATTATTTCTGTACATCACTAAGTTCACCGTTATTTGTAATTCTGTAATTCTGAAAGGTTAACATAGGCTCTTCCAGGGCTGGTTTCCCTGCCCCAGTGAACATTCACCGGCGGTCCATGTGCTTCTGAGGACTTGCCTACCTTCACTTAAATAGTCTCCCTGGGTCTGGGGCAGGAGGAATACTCAGAAAAGGGAGACATCAGCCTGGTTCCAAGCAACCAGCGTCTGTGTCATTATCACTGCAGTAACTCTGACACCCCCCACAGTATAGAGCATGAGGGGCACCTCATAAATCCTGACTGGCTGGTTCATCAACTCACCTGCCCCTACTCTGCAGTGTACATCATCTGAAGCAAGAGCACCCACTTGCCAGTTCTCTGTACCCCAATGCTTTGACACCCACCTCATCATCCCCAGGCTCCCATCAATGCTGGAAGACTCACAGGGCAAGAAGGCTCGATTATCCCACTCTCATGGGTAAGTTTATAAATCAGATTAGCGATAGGATTTGAGAGTAAAGCCAGGACTTCTGAATCCTTGTCCAGCCTATTTTTACTCCATCTCACTTTCTATGCAGGATCTGTGGTCAATGCCATCTATTTCCTTCTTCATCCTGGGTCATCTGTTCATGTCTTCCAGTACAATACATTGATACTCAGACCATAGAAGTCTCCCAAGTGCTGCAGAGAAAGGCAGCTGGGCAGAGAAGTTTGCTTTGCATCCTCCTCCTGCAATCAGAGCCAACGCTACGAGCATGCAGCTGGTACAATCGCACGGGGCCCTGTGCTTGAGAGGGTCCCACATTTACTTCACTGCTCTGCTGTTGTCCTCTTGAAATTCTTAGTAATTTTTGAACAAGGTGTCACACATTTTTATTTTGAATTGAGCCCCACAAAATTATATCACTGATCCTGTCGGCAATAAGGATACAATGAACTTCAACATACCTTTGCAAATTGGAGGGAGACTAGAAATTCCTTTTCTTATTGGCCAAACATTAGGCATTTATTATAATTCAGTGTCATGTCAGCACTACCTTCAATTAAACTAGGTTGATTTCTTTGGCCTGCAGACCAATCAAGTAAACAAAAGAGAAGAAAGGATGTGTAAGAACAGCATGTAAAATATCGCAGGATGGCATCCCACAATGGGAGGATTCCTGAAAACTGCTCTCAGCTCCTTCCATCCACCTCTATCCTGGACTCCTCTCTACTCCCTACACACCCCCTTCTCCACTGGAGCTGTGTCATTGACAACATTCCCTCAAAATCTCCTCCAATATATCTTGGCATGCCGGTTCTTTCCCTCATCTCCTATTGCTCAACTGTGTTTGTTAAATATTATTTGGCACATAGGAAGCTCTTCAAAACAAGAGACTTGGATTGCAGGGGACGGGCGGTGGGCTTGTGAGTTGTGCAGGAATGAGACTGTGCTGGCGTTTCCCTGGTTCATCATCCCTCCCCCACCCACATCAACACCATGACACAGACAGGCACACAAATGTGTTGAGAAAGAAAAGCATCAGGGCCATAAAAACCTTTAGGAAACAAGGTCTGGTAGCTTACCTAGACTTAAAAGCTTGGATTGTAAAAGCTGCTAGAACTGAGGCTGTCGAATCCCTCTTCTTGTTTCCTAAACTTGTCTCTCTCCTTGGCACGACAACCAGAACCTTCACCAAGAAACTCTACCATTGGTCAGGGTCTGGTGCCACATGCTCTCTAAATGACTGATCCCCAAAAGTCCCTGTTGTGAAAATGTAAAGCAATCATATAGAGCGTGGCTCTCCAGCCAGGGGCTCTGCTGCTCTCACCATGTTTAATGAGCAGAACTTCTGATACCGCAGCACTTTTCTAGGACCTACATGGAAGAAGGAAGTGGATTTCTCATTGAGAACTCCCAAAGTACAGGGCAACTTCTCCTTTCAACGTCCGATACCCACCCCCCACCACCCCCCCCAGCTCTCAGAATCATGTTTCTGATCTTGACAATGACAGTTCCACGCATATGAATAACACTTCCTATTTCTCAAGACACTTACTAAGGCAGCATCCTATAGGATCTTCCTGGCACCCTGGAGAGATAAGCAGGGCAACCCTTATTCCCATTTTACAGAAGAAGCAGCTGAGTCTCAGTGATGCTCATGCTGTGCCGGCAGGAAACTCAGCCTCACACGTGTGGCAGCACATTGGAAGTCGTTATCCTGGCTTCTGTTTAAAGACTGAGTTCTCATGGCAAAATGTAATTGATGAGAAATGTTTTTCCTTCACTTATCGAAGCATTGTCAATCATTTCCCGTTTCTCTCTAACTTTAGGCGCAGGCCTGCCTCAGTGACGCCATGCATTTCTCTAACTCGACATCATTGTAAAAGAAGCAATGACTAGGTAAGGCAACTCACTGAAAGGAGAAAGGAGTTTTAAGGCTGGAGAAACAGAGACTGGAAAAAGAGAAGGGGCCTGAAAGAGCAGAGAGTGGTGCTGATTGAGAAGAAAAGGGGAAAATTATCCCAATTCTAGCACTGCTGGAAAATGGGAAAGTTATTGCTGCACAAAGACCCTCTCGAACTGCCTGCCTTCCAAAATTTCTACTGCACTCTCTGCAGTTACTTGTGTATGGCAGAAGCAGCATCTTTGTATTATATGAACAGTCTGCTTCATAATCAAATACCATCTGTCGCTACATCTGAACTTGTTTTCAACATCTGTGCGTTCTGGTCTTAACAAAGCTTTAAAAACTAATTCAAAAACTTTCATGGATCACTGACTAAATATGTACATTGACCATCTTTCCACATTGGTTTGCAATGTTTCTTCTATAGGTGCCTCCCTCTGCCTGGGAAGAGTGAAGACATATACACTTGGAGGCTTTATTAAGCTTATTTTGTAATGGCCTTGGGTAGCCAAGTGCAAGAGAGGGACACTTGCTTATGCACCGAGAGGACCCATCATATTCTTTCTTGGTGCCAATACGGTCCCTTTCTGCCAATGAGAAACCTGTAAGTTGATCAGCTACCATACCCCAATTACTCAAAATGACACTACAGATAAAACGGCAACCAAGGGGAGAATCAACTATATGGCTCATACGCAGCTAAAGTGTGTTTGAACAAATGGTGAAGTAAAACCATGAGAGCTCTCAGGAGGATAAGGACGCTGTTACTTTGCACATGCTTCAGAAATGCGAAGTACATCTTTACAGAACTTTTGGCCAACCCCCTGGCAGATGTTGACCAATTTTGCTTATGTATACATCAGTTGCAGAACACTAAAGCAGAGATTGGAAATTTTAATTTAGTCAAGGCAGTTGGGCTAAAATGATGGCTTTTGTTGAAACCATTAAATAGAGCTGCCTAATGAAGTACAGTACAGGGCTGGCAAACAGAACCCTGATGGGAAGCGGCCGCTTCCAAGCAGGAGAGAGGGAAGGCAGCGGCCGTGAGGGTCTCACAATGCAGGCAGCATGGCGTCCTTGGACTGACAGCCAGAGCTTGAGGTGGTGGGGGCAGAAAGGATGAGAGGCCTAGGAAAGTGAGCAGATGACACGACACTGGTGGAATCTGTGTATGTGTGTGCATGTGTGTGTGCATGTGTGTGTATGTTTATGTGTGTGTGTGTGTGCGTGCATGTGTGTGTGCTGGGGCCAATGAGGGTTTTGTTTTGGAAATATTCTCTTGTAAGTTTCAGCTGCACATTTGCAAGGACTTGTGGGCCAGGAGGGAAGTGTGGTATAGTGAGCAGGTGCATGGCCCCTTGAAGGTGAGTTGAGTGAGTTGAGAGCACAGAGAAGGGAGGGCGGTGGGAAGTTGTGAGGCTGGGAGCCTGTGGGAGGGTGGGAGGCTGCCAGGTTAATGAGTCCAGTGATTGATTCTGCTGCTTCAGTACACTTGCCCTTCGTAGGCTGCCTGACGGCAAGTAGCCATTAGGTGTGCCCGGGCTATTCTTCCTTTCCCACTCGGGGTCAACCAAGGCAAAGCAAAGCTAACCTCAATATTGATAGAAATCCACTTTAGTATGATGGGGCTGACTGATAATTATTTAGAGGACTGGACATTGACTTCTTGCACAATGTTGAATCTATTAAGGAACACGAGACTGTGCGTATCTTTCTATTGTTTTCCTGTTTTATTAGGAATTTTTACCATATGACCATTTAACACTCTCTAGAAGTCCTGTATATTTAAACAGACAAAAACAATACTCTATTTTAGTGAAGGTTACTATTATTATTAAGGTATAATTACTTGCAGTATATAAACAAGTGAATTGTATTCAGTTAACACCTCTTTTTGGTCAGGTATTACCAAAACCAGAGGGAGATTCAGCCCTTGTTTACCTCGTAGGAAATAGGATGAAACAGCAGTTGATTTTTGCCAAACAACCGCTTATTTTGAGCACCATCAAAGGAATTGGTTAATAATTGTTTGAAATTATTGTGTGAGACTAAGTGGATGTTGGTATATTTTTTTCTAAGCTGGCTTATATGTATAGACATGGCCCTAGGCATCAAACAAACAAAAACACATACACACAAGCACGTTATTGCTATTTAGTGTTGGGGTTGTGCATATGTCATGGCGTTGTTTGTGTTCTGTCAGGGAGCGGATCAGATTCTTCACTCTTCCAGGGAACTTGACAAAAGCCCCGGATGAAACCCGGAAAGTTGTTTGTCCTAGAAAAGACTTCCAGCCTCTTCGGGGACAAGCACCCTGTTATAACCCCTGGCATCCTGTGACATTCATTCTGTACACAAATGATGCTTATGGACAGAGGGGGTCACTGACCCCTTGAAGTCACTCTGTAAACTCAGAATGTCTGGACCCCAAAGTTGGCGGCCACTGCTGCAGGATAGTGAAAGTTCTAACATCCACTTTTAACTCCAATTCACTCTACAGCCTTCATAACTACAGAGATATATTAATCCCACACAGTGATGTATGTGAAAGTCAGTTCTCTTTGGTTAAGAACTGTTCATGATCCACTCAGGTAAATATTGAAACAGGATTGAATTTCTTTAAAACTGACTCACTGACAACCTGCGGCAGATGACCAGGAGAGTTCTGAGTGGGGCAGGGAAACTAGTATGGAATCAAATATTTGCTAAAATATTTGTATTCTAGCTTTTAAAAATTGATTACCCACCTATGTGATAGAGATTTGTCTATATTTTTCCCTCTGCTCCTGATAAATATCTAGATTTATCTTGAAGAAATTTCTAGGAGGCAAAAGGAAAGAGAAACAAGGAGAATTCCAACTAGATGTTGTATAATTTTCGTATCTACTAAAGGGAGAACAGCAGATGCAATTTTAAAAGCCAGATTATTGGAAGAGGGGGTGAGAAGAAAAATCAAGACTCGGTTGACATTGATGATTACCCTGATGTACAGCTTCCAGTTCATTTCTTTTTCTGAGGACATGGTGGCTGTAAGTGCCATTGCTCTTAAGGGGTTTGCCAGTATATCTATGAGAAATCTCCACCTTTTCTGCTGAAGGTTTGCTATAACTTGGCAATTTGTAAGCACATTGGGCTGAAGAGTGGCATACACATTGTCAGTCCAGATGCAATTTTCTGTTGCAATTACCAAAAATGAAATCTAAGAAGCTGCTTGGGATTTTAGTTTATAGGGATGTTGGTGAGAGAGGAATATTTGTATCTCTTGTACGTTTTTACTCCTTGATTTTGTTTGTCTTTATCTCAGACCAACCTCATGTTAGAAAAGCTCAAGTTGAAACACACTTCAAAAAATCAAAGTAGGTTTCATTTTAGAATGCATTCTTGTTATGACACAAATGGTGTTTAAGTATGGTTTTTACTGGTAAAAGTTGAGAGCAGAATGTATGCTCTCTTCCTAGGTATAAGGCCTTTGGATTTTCCCCAAATGATGCAGAACTCTCCTCATTCCTGTGTTTTTCCCCTTGATTCTTCAGGTTCTCTGAGTACCCTGCATTTTGATCTGCATTGGTCAATTGGTGAACAGAGACCCCTTCTGTGGAAACCATTCTGTACCAGGACCCATATAACGTTACCCACCCTCACCCTACCAACATGCAGACCCAGAAATCGTTCTTGATTAAAGAGGCAAGTTTCTTTAACCATTGGCTACACAGATATTTCAACTGAATCGACTAAATCAGCTGATTCCTATGATTTTGTAGACTTGAAGACACACTATTTCAGTCATGCTGAATAAATATTTATGAAATGAAAAAGGAAGGAAGGAATAACTAGCTTGATAAAGACTCTTGGATTTCAATAGGGAACATTTTTCATTGACTTCAACAAGGTAGACTGTGTCATAGAAATGGAGCTGCTTTTTAAAGATAAAGCTCTAACGTTTTCATGAACTCAGTTTTCCTCAAACTGAGGATGAAAAACCCCAGGAGAAAGGATAGCAGTTGACTTCTGTGGTAGCCTGGCACATAGGTGTACAGTAAATATTGATTGGAGGAAAAAAGGGGCCCCAAGAAATGGACTGTGAAGTTAGGGAGAGCTCTAAATCATTGTGCAACTGGAGATGTATCACCATCCCTTCGGCTGTAAGGCAGTGCTGAATATTTTTTCTTAGGAAACCCCAGGCAATAGGGAATTCCGCAGAAACCTTTCTCATCTTGATATTGGAATCCAAGGGATACTTTAACAAGATCAAACAACTTCAAGGGAAGCAAGAAAAGGAAGGCATCAAAATACCTTGACTTCTCCCAAGACAAGAGCTGTCTTTTCTCAGCTGTGTGGTCTGAGTGGGTCCCAAAATTGAGATGCTTATGAGAAAGGATGAGGGTCTCGCTTGAATCCCTGGAAACTCTTAGTGATCTGTCCTCAAGAGAATTCTTCCATCAGAGATTTATCCCATCCTGCATTGATTCACTATTTTATGCTTTCTCCATTCCATTCTTCAAAAAAAAAAAAAAAAAAGAAAGAGAGAGAGACAGAGAAGAAAACGGGGAAAAAAACAGAAGAATGAAGAGAGACAGAGGGAGACGGAAAAATTAGCAACTCTTGCACATATTCATGGGCTTCCATTTTCTTCCTGACCTCAAAGATGGCTCCTCCAAACACCTTGTTTTCTGACAGGCTGAGCTGAAAGGCATTTGAGGAGTAACAGAAAGAGAAAAACCTTGGCATTGCTGACAAGACACACTGCAGCATCTGGGGTGCTCCTCGGAGACCTGTGGCCAGGCTAACCTGGCTTCATTTTGCTGAGTTTGCAAAACCTGGAGGATGAGGTCACATTTGGCCATGACTATAAATAGACATCAGTGACAACTAAAACCAAGAGGGAGCTTTGCTTCTGATTCACAGGCTGACATCTCTGAACAAAGGAGTGGGCCACGCATCATTATCTAGAATTCTCAAGAAGAGCAAAACGCTCTGGAAGGTATTTTGGTGCCCTCTTTTTCTTGCTTCCCCTGAAGACCTTTGATCTTATTAAAGTAGCCCTTCGATTCCAATATCAAGATGAGAAAGGATTCTGAGGAATTTCCTATTGCCTGGGATTCCCTAACAAAAAGTATTCAGCACTGCCTTTCAGCAAAAGGAATGGTGATACATCTCCAAGTTGCACGATGACTTTATGCAACTTTGTACAATACATTATCTATTCACACCGAGACCTAACATGGTAACCTACCACCCCTACTGTCCCTCAGAGTTACTTATATTGCACATCACTCATTATCTTCCAAGAGCCCACTCTTACCTAACCACTTAGGAGGACTGAACGAGAGTGAAATCGCTTCCCTCACTTCCAGCACAGCCTGTAAGAACCAGGGTCCAACCATCTGCAGCACCTGTTCATAGACAACTCAGCAGAGGTATCTGTCTTCCAAATCACAAAGAGAATTCACAAGGGGAGCCAAGGTTCTTCTCTTTTATGGAGTGGTGGGATCGGCTGCCTGGGAGTCATCCTTCCACTTCCCCAGAAGCACAAGCTGCTGCTGCTCTCTGAGATTCTGAACTCTCCTTCACCTGAACAGCAGTGTCAACCTGCACTGGTGAGAAAACCGGAGCCCAAGCCCTGATTTCTAACATTAATAACAGTAGCCAAGCAAAGTCTGTTCAATCAGAAAATGCAAGTTAAAACTCTTTAAAAACTGCCATCTGGACTAGGGAAACATGTCATCTTTCAGACTATGCACGGCATCAGTGTTTTTCTTTTCACAAATTTAGCACTCTGCCTCCTCCCCCCTGCTGCCTCCCTCTGCCTCCCCCTTCACCCTCTCTGCAGCTCAGTCATTTGAGAAGGCCTGTCTTCACTTTCTTCGTATTTAATTTTTCATATCATTCGCAGGACAGATCACATATTTGTTGTGATTTATTCAATACCCATCCTTCCTCTGACTTGGGAGAAGGCTATCACCTTCCCCTCCTGTTCTGGGAGAATCTGCTAAGTTCACAGTTTGTGATTTTTGTCATAATCCATGTGCTTAAACAGTCAGGGGAGACTGTCTCGAGATTCTGCAGGTCCCCAAAGCTACATCCCACCCATCTCATCCATGATCTGCCCGCTCAGGATTAATTCTGAGGAGGAGGCAGAGTGAGCCTGGACTGAGGACCCTGTGATGTGACCTCATTGAAAACGGGAAACTCATTTATTTCTTTTTCTTTATTCCCTAAGAATGAAGATATTCGTATTTGCTAAAATGTGTATAGCTGTGTTTAACCCATTTATGCCAGAATATGCAATTTTTGTGTGTGAAAACTCAGACCTTAGCGATGACCTTGAGCAGTAGGATATAAGTAATTCCCATAAGCTTAGCGTTCCAATAATGGAACACTAGGCACAAATGAGTTAAGGTTTTCCCTAACATGCTGGGGACACTTAAGTAGTAGAAAATTAAACTTCTCTGCCATTGCATTTAATCATAATAGCTCACTTAGTAGTAGGTAGTGGCTCTGTCTCCAAAATGGCAGAGTATTCATATTCAGAGAGACAGACAGAGAGAAACAGAGACAGAGAGAAAAAAGGAATGTATGCAAACACCCAAACTACTGATGTAGGTCAGTTGTTTCCTAAGATTTATTTTAGTAAGAGATCTCAAGAAACCAAAAGGGGGGAAAATCCATGATCTGGATGTCAACAAATATTTTTGAGACCTAGTCATGTGCAGAGTCCTGCGGGGGAAACCAAAAAGAATAAGCCTCAATCCAGATGATGCCCATCACAAGCCAGCATAGCAAACAAGGGACCAAGAGACACCTTTTTGTTACACATATTACCTTCCACCTTGCTCATTGTTAGTTAGGCATGTGTTTTAATTCTCTTAATGGAAGGCAAATTGCATAACGGCAAAATCCATCACCCCAACCACAATGACAGGCACCAACAGGAAGAGGATTCCCAATGAATCACATGGATGGATGGTCACCTAGCCCGGACAATCTCACCAGGCAGGCCAGGTAACTCTCTATGATCCTATGACGGAGAGGCCATGGGAAGAGCATTCAGAAATTCCATCCACTATTGTTCCTGTCCTTTCAGGGCACTGCCATCTCCGTTGGCATCTCTCAAATGACTGCCATGCCACCACAGCCCCCTCATGCCTACACACATATAATAGGATTGTTTGGCCAAGGCTGTACCATGATATGCAAACTCCAGGCTTCTGTGTGCCCCTAACACTTTGGTTTGCGATCCATTTTAAGCCTTTGACTTGTTACTATTCCCCAGTTTGGCTTCTCTGTGGCTTGCATTCTTCAGCCATGTTCCTTTCTGCTAAGTCATTAGAAGCAGAATCTCAGTATCTTGAGGTTTCCTTTTGTCTTCATGCTTAGAGTCCTCCCACATCATTTTTTGAGAACCCTTGTCAATCCACACGAAGTGTAGAAAAATCAACCCTGCTATTGACTATATGGTCTTGGGCAAGTTGCCCAACCAGCCAATGCCTCTGCTTTTTGTTTCTCTAAAATGGAGGTAATACTGGCCTCTTTCCTACCTACACCACAGAATTTTGTGACACTCAAATGAGATGAAATTATTTGAATGCGTAGCAAAACGGTAGAGTGTTTTACAAAGGCAAGGCGTGACTCATATCCTGAGCTGCCCAGGGATTTATTTTGTGACATTGAGAGTATCCTTTGACATTTGTGGGTCTTTGTTTTGCCCACCTATCAAGGCAGAAATTTGCTTTGAGATCTTGAGCAAAAGATATTGTCGTACTACAAATTACCATGATCTAATTAGGCCTCCCTCCATAAATCTGTCATTTGAAAGCCATTCAGGCCTGCTCAGCCCAGCCTTTGATTTAAACTGCTCCAGGAGTCTAGCTGAAGATATGTCCAGGACAGAATCCAACACAATATTCTGGTCTCCTCCCACTGCTCCCTTGAGGATGGGCTGTTCACCAATTTTGGCCACAATAACAGTTATGTAGAAGAGAGATTCATTATAGTTTGGGCATAGATCTTAACCAGTGCCCATGCAACCTCATGACAACATTATTTAGCATTCAGATTGGATGTGAGCTCTTATTGGGAAAAGAATATTGCTAAAGATTTGCATTGCTGGGCCTCTGAAGCAAAGAGAGTCAGATAGGAAAATGCATATGTTCTCCTTTGAATTGACAGATGTATCCAGCATCCCCTAAGTATGATGAATACTTTGCAATGACATATAAGACAAAATTAGGGCTTTTAAAAAAATGCTGGTGCTGGCCAAATCAAATAATAACCATTCCTGGTTGTTCTGGTTGAAGAAGATAAAAAAAGAGGCTTGGAAAATCCAAAGCAGTGGGTAATTTAAAACTCATTTATATGGGGCTTCAGAATGTGTGTTTATACCCATCTTTGACGATGCATGTCTCTGAGGTTCTGGGAGTCTGTACTTAACAATGTAGCAGGACCACCATGTCTTCCCTCAGCAAACTCTGGGAGGCAGGAAAATTTCCCTACCTTTCCTCTACTCATCCCCTTCTCCACCACTGCCCTTTCTGCTGTCTCACTTTTGCCCCACTGTCCTAAAAAAAAAAAAAACATACACCTGACACTCTCACCTGAATATCTTTTTGCCTTCAGTCCAGGTTGTTTGAGTATCAAAGAAATGTTCTGTGTGCAAAGCAAACAGAAAGAGGTGGAATATCAACAAAACATTATTAAATAGCTAATGGACTTATAGTCTCTGGAGGAACAGATTCTGGACTAGGAGAACCTGACTGCACACACAAAATCTACCAAAATATGCCTCCCATAACTTTCTTTTACAAGTCAGAGCAGGGTAAGGTATTGAATAATCGTGAGACAGATGATAGTGTATGATTGACGATGGGGTGAGGTAGGAGTTGTGAAAATCCCAGGAAACGATTGGGTAATTAAGGAATCAGCACTTTGTGCAGCTCTAACGGGAAAGGAGGAAAAGGATGATGTCAGAGCCCCTGGAAATCCCTAGGGACCTCAGTGGGGTTTGCTCCCCACCCTGGGTGGAGGTTTTGCCAGGCAGACTTTGGTTCTAATCAGCTCACACCAACGTGAAGATTCCAGTATTTGTCTAGCGCTGAGGGATGAGGCGATTAGGGAGGAGGAGGGCAGAGAGAAATGAAAATAGAAGGATCAGAGGAAAGAACGAGGAAAGAAGGGGGAGAGGAATTAACCAATAAAGGGCCATTTCAGCTTCCCCTTTCACGCGGGTTCAGATTAATGGGGGAGGCGCGCGCCCACACACATCAAGGAGAGCACAGAACCAAGCTTTTCAAGCAAAGCCTCACAGGAAGGAAAGTCTGAGGAAACCTGAGCAGGGGCTTGAAACCGTACTAAGGAAAGGGGTCAAATTAATGTTTTCAAAATAAAAAAAGGCTGAGAAGAGAACAGTGAACGGGGTGGCCCAGGAGGTCAAACAGCACATTCAAGTGTTTTATTGTTGCTATCAAAAAGATGCTGGGAAAGGAAGAGGAAGAAGGAAAAACGCTTTCAAGTTTTAAGTTCCTTTTTTCTTTCCTCAAAAAGAGGCATTTGAGAGACCGAGCTGAGGATTATTTTCGTCTATTTTGGGAGACGATGCTGGTGTCATTGGACTCCAACCAGCCAGGGAGTGAAGAGGCAGGCAGCCGAGTGTGAGCCTGAATTTCTGAGGCTGAAGGTGGTGGCGAAGTGAGCGTGGGAGCCGGGCGCAACTGGGGCAGGCATGTGTGCAGAGGGGAGCAGCGGCCCTGACACCCCCAGGCTAACTGACCAAGATGCAGGCAGAGCTGTCGGGTTTTGGCTGTTACCTCCAGCTCTCTCCAATCTCAAGAGGAAAAAAAAAAAAAAAAAAAACCCCTTCCCGAAGAACACTCCGGACTCAATGCCAACCTGAGACAGCTGCTGATGTGGAACAACAACATCAAGGACTTACTGTCCCTTCCTGCCCCTCCTCCTCCACCACTACCACAGAAAGGACTGTGAAAAGACCAAGAGTTGGTGGGCGGCCAACAAGAACTAAAGAACTTGCAGCTGGTAAAACCACCTGTGCCTTGTCAAATTCCAGCCAAAACAATCCCTTCCCCAGAGTCTCCTGTGAAGGAGAAAGGGAGAAAATCTGATAATAAGATGGGAATCAGGAGAGTGGAAAGTGAGTGTGGCAGCTTCCGGCCATGCACCGAGCCAGTTGGGAAAGAGAATATTGGGAAACTATGCCAGTTTGGAGCAACATGGAGGTCAAAAATCCAGCCCTGTGTTCATGAGAGAGAAAGGGAGCAACAACTGTATGCAACCAAGCCAGGCAGTCCAAGTGCAGAATTCAGCTTTCCTGATGAGCAGCACTTTGCAGCACCAGGGCTGATCATGAGTTCAAATGCTTGGTGCCCATGGGAACATTCCAGAAAGGACCCCCTTGCCCTTCCAACTGCAAAACCCAAAGCCATGTAGTGGTTAAACAGTCCCTGGTTGCATTGTTTATCTGTAATTTATAGTCTACCTGGCCAGTGTCTGTTCAGAAGGCTAAGGTCCCATGGCCAGACCTCATAAAATATGCATGAACAACCGTGATCAAGAAGACATTATAGGATCACACAGAAATAACACATCTTTGAATGCAATGCATGCTTAGATGCAGTCTCTAATGTGATTTCCTCCTCTTTCAACACCATTTCTTTTCTTCCATCTCCTCACCAGAGGTAAAGCTACCATAAGTTTAGTTGCTATTCTTCTAGCTGCAGTGTTTAAAAGTAATCACCCATTCATCTGAAGTGCTAATGATGCTGGTCCTAAAATTAGAAAGTTCTCCTTGTCCTTTGAAGATTGGCTGAATTGCTAATATTATCATTGGCCAGGTAATGTTGGCATGAACCAGAATTGAATTTTTGCTGAGATCCCCAGCTGAATTCCACAATCACAGTTGATAACCATTAAAGATTAGTGAGTCATTCCCTGTGTTAAAACTTCATTTTCAAAGTATTTATTTGTTTAACTGATGACTGTCACGCCCTGTCTGGTTTTTTATTTAAAGCATCCAAGAAAGTGCTGTGATCAGAGGATGGCGAGAATGAATGAACCTCATGGTCAGTATCCACTATTAACATCAAAAGCAATAACCTGTCATTTATCATGGGAAAGGGTGGTGCAATTGGTGATCACAGAAAAAGATGGCTTTTTTTTTCTAAGATTGAAATATTCAGTTTTAATTACAAAGGTGAACTTTATTCCAACAGATTTTAATAATAATACATGTTTACTAAAAGTACCCCTCCTCAACAATACCTTTTTTTTTTTTTTTTTTTTTTTGAGACGGAGTCTTGCTCTGTCCCCCAGGCTGGAGTGCAGCGGCGCCATCTCGGCTCACTGCAAACTCCGCCTCCTGGATTCACACCATTCTCCTGTCTCAGCCTACAGGTGCCCGCCACCATGCCCGGCTAATTTTTTTGTATTTTTAGTACAGACGGGGTTTCACCGTCTTAGCCAGGATGGTCTCCATCTCCTGACCTCGTGATCCACCTGCCTCAGCCTCCCAAAGTGCTGGGATTACAGGCGTCAGCCAATGCGCCTGTAAAATACTTTTATGGTATTCCTGCCCAAAATGGATAACTTACATCTAACAATGAGGAAACACCAAACAAACCTAAACTGGGGAATATTCTAGAAAATAACTGGCTCGTACTCTTCAAAAAATGTCAAGACCAAGAAAAACACAGAAAGGCCGAGGAACTGTTTCAGATTAAATGAATCTAAAGAGCCATGACAACTAAATAAAATACGTGATCCTGGATCATATCCTGAACCAAGGGGAAAAAAGATATGAAGGAATTCCTGAGAAATTTGATGAAATTTGAATACGGATTCTGTGATAGCATAATATTAACGTTTAATTTCCTGATTTTGGCATTTCATTGTGGTTATGTAAGAGAATGTCTTTGCTCTTAGAAAATAAACAACAGAGATATTAAGAGATAAAGGGACACAAAATCACCAACTTACCCTCTAATGGTTCAGAAAGAAAGAATAATATGCATGCATCTATGAACTTACGTGTAGACAGAAAGAATGACAAAGTAAACGGGGCAAAATGGAAACAATCTGGGAACACTGGTATATAGGAGATCCTTATATTATTCTTAAAACTTTTTAAGTTTGAAAGGATTTTTAAGAAAAAAACCTCCTTCAATTCTCTGTCTCAGAGATAGCTATTTACATATTTGCAGTTCAATGCATATCCTCCGGCATTCAAGCCGATTCCAAATGCCTCCAACCTTCTAGTATTCATACCACTGAGCGGTCCCCTCCCTGTGTATGTGGGATGAAGCTGGTAACTTGTTTCTAACAAATAGAATGTGGCAGGTGATTGAATAATGCCCTTTCCTTCAACATCATTGTATTATAATGTTAATGAGGAAAAAAACTCAATTCCTGGCCATTGCCACTGTCTGTGTGGAGTTTGCTGTGCCCGTTAGGTGCACTGGTGTGTCTATATGGTCTCAGTGTGAATGAGTGTGTGTGAGAGCATGCCCTGCGATGGCATGGTGGCCTGTCCAGGGCTAAATCCCCCCTTGATCCTTGAGCTGCCTAGACAGTCTCTGACCACCCCCGACCCTGAAGTGCAATAAGCAGTTTGGAAAATGAACGAATGAATACAAATTATTGTAAAAATAAAAATTCATAGTCTCAGATAATCATACAAATGCACTACCATAAATGATGTGGCATGACAGTGCTCTGCCAGCCTTCTCTATTTGTAATTTTGTAATTGCTGAGGTTTTTATATGTTTTATTTTAGGTTCAAGGATACATGTTGATATGGTTTGGTTGTGTCCCCACCCAAATCTCATCTTGAATTGTAACTCCCACAATTCCCACCTATCGTGGGAGGAACCCAATGGGAGGTGACTGAATTATGGGGCAAGTTTTTCCTACACTGTTCTCATGATAGTGAATGAGTCTCACAAGATCTGATGGTTTTAAAAATGGGAGTTTCCCTATACAAGCTCTCTTTTCTTGCCTGCTACCATGTGAGTCATGCCTTTCACCTTCCACCATGATCTTGAGGGCCCCACCTCCAGTCAAGTGGAACTGTAAGTCCAATAAATCTCTTTCTTTTGTAAGTTGCCCAGTCTAGGGTGTGTCTTTATCAGCAGCATGAGATCAGACTAATACACATGTATAGGTTTGCTATATAGGTAAATTTATGTCACAAGGGTTTGATGTACCAATCATTTCATCACCCAGGGACTAAGCCCAGTACCTAATAATTATTTTTTCTGCACCTCTCCTTCCTGCCACTCTCTACCCTCTGGTGGGGCCCAGTGTCTGTTGTTCCCCTCTTTGTGTCCATGTGTTCTCATCATTTAGCTCCCACTTATAAGTGAGAACATGTGGTATTTGGTTTTCTGTTAATTTGGTAAGAATAACGGCCTCTAGCCCCATCCATGTTTCTGTAAAGCACACAATCTCCTTTTTCATGGCTGCATAGTATTCCTTGGTGTATATTTACCACATTTTCTTTATCCATGCTTCCATTGATAGGCATTTTGGTGGATTCCATGTATTTGCTATTGTGGATAGTGCTGCAATGAACATACATGTGCTTGTATCTTTATGGTAGAATCATTCATATTCCTTTGGGTATATACCCAATAATGGGATTGCTAAGTCAAATGGTAGTTCTGTTTTTAGTTCTTTGAAGAATCGCTACAGTGCTTTCCACAATGATTGAACTAATTTACACTTCCACTAACAGTATATAAGCATTCCTTTTTCTCTGCAACCTTGCCAGCATCTGTTATTTTTTTACTTTTTAACAATAGCCATTCTGACTGGTGTGAGATGGGAGCTCATTGTGGTTTTGATTTGCATTTCTCTAATAATCAGTGATATCAAACTTTTAAAATACACTTTTTGGCTGCAGGTATGTCTTCTTTTGAAAAGTGTCTGTTCATGTCCTTTGCCCATTTTTCAAGCAATTGCAACAAAAACAAAAATGGGCAAATGGGATCTAATTAAACGAAAGAGCTTCTGCACAGCAAAAGAAACTATTGACAGAGTAAACAGAAAAATTAGAGAAAATATTAGCAAACTATGCATCTGACAAAGGTCTAATATCTAGCATCTATAAGGAACTTAAATTTACAAGAATAGTTGCTGGGTTTTGAACTGCATGGTGATGGGACCTTACTTGACAAACACTTATTCCTTGGTGTAACTCATCATGACGACTGCCATAACACACCATCTCAGCAAAACTTGAGTAAATCATTATTTTCCCTTTTTTTTTTTTTTTTTTTGAGATGGAGTCTCACCCTGTCACCCAGGGTGGAGTGCAGTGGCGCAATCTCGGCTCACTGCAAACTCTGCCTCCCAGGTTCAAGCGATTCTCCTGCCTCAGCCTCCCATGTAGCTGGGACTACAGGCATGCACCACCACACCTGGCTAATTTTTAATATTTTTAGTAGAGATGGGGTTTCACCATATTGGCCAGGCTGGTCTCAAATGCCTGACGTTGTGATCCACCCACCTCAGCCTCCCAAAGTCCTGGTATTACAGGCATGAGCCACTGCACCCGGCCCTTATTTTACTTTTTAGTAATCTTTCTTAAATAAATGTATAGCCCATATTTATTTCAATGTTTAAAAGTAGAAGGGTTTTAGTCTTTATTTAGAAGCTTGGTGATGTTTTTGTGAGCAGAAATATGCCTTAGGCATTTAACTCTTGTTTATATCAATTAGCCTAAGGTAAAATTGGTCTAATTGTACATGGTTTTGCTTAAAGTTGCAGTTTCCAAGAACCTATGGACAACGTTAAGTGAGGACTTACTGCACTGCAAAAGTGATGGATGTCACTTCCAAGATTAGGTTATGAAAGACTGTGACTTCCATCTGCTTGCCCTCTCTCTGGGCTCTTATCACTTGTTCACTTGGAGGGAAGCTGGCTGTCATGTTGCCGGCTGCCTTATGGAGAAGCCAAGGAAGTGAGGGCAGCCTCCAACGAGCAGCCTTTGAGAAATGTGGGACCTCAGTACAGCAGCAGACAAGGAACTAAATCTTGCCAACAACCACATGAATGAGCTAGGAAACTGATCCTTGAAATGCCATAGCCCCAGCCAACACCTTGATGGCAGCTTTGTGACAGACCCTGAGCCAGATGATCTGATTAAACTGTACCAGGAATCCTGACCCACAGAAACTGTGAGATCATAACTATTTGTTAAGATGCTACGTTTAGAAATTTTATTTATTTATTTATTTATTTTATTTTATTTTATTTATCTCGCTCTATCGCCCAAGCAGGAGTGCAGTGGCATGATCATGGCTGACTGCAGCCTCAAACTCCTGGGCTCAAAGGATCCCCCCACCTCAGCCTCCCTAGTAGCTGGGACCACAAGCATGTGCTGCCACACCCAGCTAACTTTTTCTTGTGTGTGTAGATGGGGTCCCATCATGTTGCCCAGGCCAAAACATCTTTATACGGTAATAGATAACTAACACATTCTCCAACTTTACTAGTTTTTAATTTTTTTCTTTTCTTGGGGGGAAGATATTAACATTAACAGTATCGTGGATAGGCTTCCATGTCATTGTATTTAGTGCTATCGCATTTTCTTAGGAGGTGGGTTGCTAAATATTGTTCAGATTGTAAATTGCAAAGAAGCACCTGGCAGAGGAAGGTAATGTGGATTAAAATCCAGCCCATGCTCCACTCACCAAATAGTGCATCCTAGCATGTGCCTGGTTCACCCAGAGGATGGCATCTTTTAAAAATTTACACAAAGGTGGCCTCTGGGCTAGTGGCAGCCCTGTTAACAGTCACATAATATTCCATGATATGAATGTACTACAATTTAGTTAATCAATCATCTTTTTGGTCATTGAGATTGCTTCCTGTGTTGTTACTGCAAACAACCCTGTAATTAGCAGCCTCCTTGTACAAAAATATTTATATTCCTATACAAACATTTCTGTAGTAAAGATTCCAAAATAGGATTTCTGGACCATAAATTATGTCCATCTTTAATATTGATAGATCCTGACAAATTAACCTTACTACAAGTTTTACCTGTTTATACTCCTAGCACATATATCGAAGGTGCTTTTTTCCATATCCCCTCACTGACCCTGGATGAGATCAATCTTTTAAATATTGGCCGATCTGATACATGAAAAATGTTATCTCACGGTTTTATAGATCATTCATAGCAAATCAAATATTGTTAACTTTCTTTTCTCTGGGTCAGGACAATTTCATTGTTATCTGAGTTGGTCGGTCTTTTTCCTCAAAAATTCAGGCAATGTTGAATAAATCTGTTAGAGATCAGAGAATCAAATCCTACCCAACAAATGTCCATTCACTTCGTCCTATCTCTTATGTGAAATGTGAGTACGAGAGAGAAATACAACACCTAGTGAGAGTAGTTAAGGGTAAGGTTTCAGCAAAGGTCTTCTAGGACTTGACTTTCTGATCATAAGACTCAGTAAAAATCTTGTTGACTCTTCACCAGATTTGCTTGTTTAGCCACCACCACCCCCTTTGCCAATAAGATCACTTTCATTCAACTATTTTGACGTAGGTGGTGTGAAGAGAATCAAATGCTAGTGAGAATACCAAGGCATTGCAAGTCTTGCTCTTTTACTAGATGTATGTGTTAGTCCATGTCGTCAGACAAGCACACACCAAGATGAGAATTACAGATGTAAGAATTTTATTAGGGAAAAAGCCTGTGGTATAAAACAGTGATGGAACCAGGGAAAGCCAGACAGTGATGCAAGGCTGGCCCAAGGGAAGGGAGAGAGAGTAGTTTGGGTACAAATATCTTAGACTGCCTTGCAGCCTAAAAATGTTTCAGCAAGACTCAGAGAGTCCTCAAAGCAAAGTCAGCCATCAGAGGGGTCTGGTGTCTCCCAGGGTCCAGCCTATCTTAGTGTCCCTGCCATGCTCAGTCACTGGTTGGGAGAAGCCAGTGGGAAGAGTGGTCTTGGTGTGATAAATTTCAGAGAACAGCAGCCAGGGTCCTTGATCAATTACCCTCTCTAGGGTTAGAGGTCTACTAGGCTCATTGTCAAGGATGCCATCAGGTATTATCAATAAGCTAATCTGCAGACAGAACCTCAGTAGAATCATAACAATAGGAAATAGAATACTTATGCTTCATTTCTAGTTTGCTGTTTACATAATGCAACTGCTTACCTTACTCCCAAATAATAAAAGAAAGCATTTCTATTTGGTTGATGTGATGCTTAATACTGAGTGTCAACTTGATTGGATTGAAGAATGCAAAGAATTGTTCCTGGGTGTGTCTGTGTGGGTGTTGCCAAAGGAGATTAACATTTGAGTCAGTGGACTGGGAAAGGTAGATCCATCCTTAATCTGGGTGGGCACAGTCTAATCAGCTGCCAGCGTGGCCAGAATAAAAAGTCAGCAGAAGAACGTGAAAAGACTATACTGGTTTAGCCTCCCAGCCTACATCTTCCTCCCA
Source organism: Piliocolobus tephrosceles (assembly GCF_002776525.5). NCBI lineage: Eukaryota > Metazoa > Chordata > Mammalia > Primates > Cercopithecidae > Piliocolobus > Piliocolobus tephrosceles. Next base: position 70,867,202 of record NC_045434.1, read on the forward strand.
TGCTGGATGTTTCATGCCCTCGAGCATCAGACTCCAAGTTCTTCAGCTTTGGAACTCAGACTGGCTTCCTTGCTCCTCAGCTTGCAGACAGCCTATTGGGGGATCTTGTGATCATGTGGGTTATGCTCTTTAACATATATATATACACACATATATAAAATAAAAAATAGGATATATAAAGAGATCCTATTATATATATGTATATATATATCCTATTCCACATCTTTATATATATATAGCCTATTAGTTCTGTCCCTCTAGAGAACCCTGACTAATACAGTTGATGACTGCATAACTTTCCTAAGTCCCATGGAATAGAAGATGAAGATTGTAAAACAGAAATAGCTGGAATTCTATGTGTAAGAAACAATAAATGAACAGGAATTTGGGGATGGAGAACAGCAAAGAAGAAATAAAGTTGGAGAGAAAGAAGGTAGAGCAACACGGTAGCAACCTCAGAGGCAGGTGGCCAGGAAGAAATTCCCCATGGAAGGTCAGATGAAGGATATTGAAAAATAAGAATATCTAGCCATCAGAATAAGTGCTGTTTTTCTGCAAAGCACCAGCAATCAGATATACAACTTTTCAATTTCCTACTAGATTTTTAAGTGCTAGATTTGGGAGGATGGGCAGGGAGTTAAATACTAGTGCCTCTCTAAATGTATGTCTTAGATATTATATTTGAATTATTTCTCTTAGTCTTCAGGGACTTTTTTATGTTGAACTCTAAGGAACAATCCAAATATTTTGGCTAAATTCAAATTTGTTTCTATCAAATAATTTTTTAGAGGCTCATAAGCTGACACTTAGAAATGTCTCATGGCATGCAAATACTGTCATAACTATTCAGTTCGTTTATGTGTTTGTGCTGGTCAAATCTTAGCCTTACCTATTAGATTGTAAACCCTTTAGGAATATCTTGAAGCATATAAATATTTTCCATAGCCCCTGCATTTCTCATGGCAGAATCATTACTTGATTGTGATCATGATGTTTGAGTCCTGTAGGTCTGTGTACAAACATAAAATATTTTATACACACATTAATACAAAACCAGTAGGTTTCCACTGATCTGTTTCCTCCATTGCTTCTTGGCTGCATTTAGTACTGTTAATCCATCACGTATCAAAGGTCCTTTCTTCCTGGATTCCATTGTATTCACTTCTTGGCTGTCCTCCTAGCTCCCTACCTCCTCTTGTTCCATATCTTTGGCTTTCTATCATCTCTTGATTTTTAATATCACACATCAATCTTTCCGAAGGCTTTCATTTCATGGTTCCATTATCACCTCTAACCTAATGCTCCCATTTACATTCCCAACTCTTACTGAGCTTTGGTCCTGTATTTCCAACTTCCTCTAGGATGGCTTCTCTAAAATATTCTGCCATCATTTGCCAGATCCGTTTGGTGCAAAGCTTTTTCTTGCTATCATTTACCACTTTCTCATTCATCAGTAGCATTTCATTGTCTTCCATTTGCTCAAAGGAAACTTTAATGATACCTTTGAATTATTCTTGTTTATTCCTCTCCCCACATCTAACTGCTTTACCAAATTGTATTTCTCTTTTATTTGTGAAATAATATATGAGCTGCCTGTCTGGCTTCAGGTTCTTCAGGTTACTGCGGTTGCCCAGTCCTTTAGGATTTAAATAAAAATGGGCTCAAATCCCCTTTCACCATTTCAGAGGAAACTCAGGGACTCTCTCAATGTTCCCAGAGTTTTCTGAGGATCTCATATTTCAGCTAGTCATTTTGGTACGTATTTGCTTCTTCTGATGAATTTTCAGTCTCCTTCCTAATTCACCTCATATGGCTGTTCACATTTTACACTCTGTTTGAACCCTCAAATGAAAAATGTTCCTTTTTCCTTATTTTACCCCAATACCTCTCACCTGACAAAGTTTTGTAGAGCAAACTTTACTGAAGATTTCAATAGTAATGACAAGGGGCTTGTGTGATTGTCTGCAGAGAAGACAGCAAAACTAAATATTCAAACTTCTCAATTTTTAAGGATTATACATTTATTCGTGTCACTGTGGAATATTCACTAACTCTTCCTTCTACTAGGGCTCTAGTCCCCATAGTTTCTGAGTTCCCTCTCTAATCGCCTGTCTTCTTCTCAGCCTTCTCATCCTCTACAACTCAAGTCATTTCTTACTCATTTTTCATGCAGGTAAAGTGGAGACAACTGTGACTCTCAAAACAGTGTGGCTATCACTTTATCTCACAACATTGAGAGCTTCTTACAAATGAGCATCACTTTTGAGTCCTTTTTGTAAGGCCTATCATATCTGATCCAATGACTACCATAGAGTAGGCTCTCAATAAAGGGTTAATGAATTCAGTTTAGATTGGGTAATTCCCTTTGGAAATGGGAGTTGGTTTTTCTTTTTCACTTTGTAGTCTGCCTTTCAATGCAAATAACTAAACCGAAAACTCGTTCCCATAGGTAGGCCAAACTTGGAAGGGTTGAAAAATCTATACCATATATGATACCAAATAATCTGTTGGATTGATTTTTGACATTTGATATGGTTAGGCTTTGTGTCCCCACCCAAATCTCATCTTGAATTGTAATCCCCAGGTGTTGAGAAAGAGACCTGGTGGGAGGTGACTGGATCATGGGGGCGGTTTTCCCTGTGCTGTTCTCTTGATAGTGAATAAGTCTCATGAGATCTGATGGTTATATGAAGGGCAGTTCCCCTGCACTCGCTCACACACTCCCTCCACTGCCTTGTGAAGAAGATGCCTGCTTTGCCTTCCATCATGATTGTAAGTTTCCTGAAGCCTCCATGCGGAATTGTGAGTTAATTAAACCTCCTTCTTTCATAAATTACCCAGTCTTAGGTATTTCTTTATAGCAGTGTGAAAATGGACTAATACAACATTAAAATACTCAATTCCTTAGAAACTATTTAATAGAAATTTGTATTTACTAGTTCAATAAATACTCATTAGACATCATCTGTGTATAATCTGTGTATATGCCAGGAGCTTAGTAGACTCCAAAGCTAATTACACATAGTCCTAACTCAGGATACCTGCAATCTATAGTGATGACAAATATTCATATAGTTATGATATGAAGCTAATGTACAGTCCACAGAGGGTTGCATTCTCTCAGTTGGTATAGGAATGGTCTGATTAAAACCTTCAGAGGGACAAAAGTTGTTGAGGCATGGGAATAGTAGTGGTTACCAACCCTTCAACTAGAATCTTGTGTTGACCTTGACATGTCATCAGAGGCTTATATCAAGTTCATGATTTGGCTTTATTTATATATTTTATCTTGAAAAGCGTGCAATTTTAAATATCTCTAGAAAGCAAATAGAATTTTGTTCTGGATTTCACATTTCCACACTTTTCTGAAAGCTACCATTCTTTTTCTGTTACCACAACTGACACTCTACTTTCACCCACTGAAAGGATCAGAGATGGCTCTGATTCAGTCAGATGCATCATGGACCCTCACAGGCTACTAGCATCATGGACACAATCAATCAGACCTGACCACCTCCAAGTGAGAAGGGGCCATTTGGTCAAGCACCAGTCACTGAAACCCCCTCTGTAATGCCCTTGCCTAAAGACAGTGTACCTGTGATTCGATACCACTGATAAAAAAGACCTCACTTCTTCTTAAAGCAGCCCATTTTAATGTTCCACATCTCCCTTAGAAATGTCTTCCCTTGGCCGGGCACAATGCCTCATGCCTGTAATCCCAGCACTTTAGGAGGCCTACGCGGGCAGATCATGAGGCCAGGACTTCAAGACCAGCCTGGTCAACACAGTGGAACCTAAAAAATTACTAAATATACAAAAATTAGCTAGGCATGGTGGGGGGGGGTGGTGTCTGCAATCCCAGCTACTTGGGAGGCTGAGGCCAGAAAAGTCACTTGAACCTGAGAGGCAGAGGTTGCAGTGAGCTGAGATCAGGCCACTGCACTCTCCAGCCTGGGTGACAGAGCTAGACTGCATCTCAAGGAAAAAAAAGAAAGAAAGAAAGAAAAGAAAAGAAATGTCTTCCTTTGTAGTGTGTGAAAATCTGTCTCTAAGTATCTTTATCTACTAGTTTCGGGTCTGGTTCTACTCCTTGTGGTCATCCAGAAGAAATCTAAAAACTCTTCCATATGACAAATACTATATCTGAAGATAACTACTACATTGATGTCTTCTCTTCTCCAGACTAAAAGTCTTCTATGCCTTCAACAGCACTTCACTGGACTTGGTTTTGAGTCTTTCTTTTAGCCCTGCCCACCTTCTTTGGAACAAAACATTTTTCATTTTTTTTTTAAATCCAGACAGCATATCCCAACTGTGTACTAACCACAATAGAATAAAACAAGATGACCACCTCCATAATTTTCAACATGAACTACTATTAGTACTTCTTAAAAGCACATTTTTTGTGGTCATTCACAATATTTTTTTACATACTGAGGTTTTTTTAATTTTTATTTTAAGTTCAGGGGTACATATGAAAGTTTGTTACACAGGTAAATTTGTGTCATGGGGGTTTATTGTACAGATTATTTCATCACCCAGGTATTAAGCCCAGTATCCAATAGTTATCTTTTTTGCTCCTCTCTCTCCTCCCACCCTCCATCCTCAAGTAGACTCCAGTGTCTATTGTTTCTTTCTTTGTGTTCATAAGTTCTTATCATTTAATTCCCACTTAAAAGTGAGAACATTCAGTATTTGGTTTTCTGTTCCTACATTAGTTTGCTAAGGATAATAGCCTCCAGCTCCATTCATGTTCCCACAAAAGACATGATCTCATTCCTTTTTATGGCTGCATAGTATTCCATGGTGTATATGTACCACATTTTCTTTATCCAATCTGTCATTTATGGACATTTAGGTTGATTCCATGTCTTTGCTATTGTGAATAGTACTGCACTTAACACACATGTGCATGTGTCTTTATGACAGAATGATTTATATTCCTTTGGTTATATACCGAGTAATGGGATTGCTGGGTCAAATGGTATTTCTGCTTTTAGCTCTTTGAGGAACTGCCATACTACTTTCCATAATGATACAACTAATTTACACCCCCACCAAAAGTCTATAAGCATTCCCTTTTCTCCACAATCTTGCCAGCATCTATTATTTTTTGACTTTTCAATAATAATCATTCTGACTGGTGTGAGATGCTATCTCACCGTGGTTTTGATTTGCAGTTCTCTAATAATCAGTGCTACTGAGATTTTTTTTCATATGCTTATTGGCTACATGTATGTCTTCTGAGAAGTGTCTGCTTATGTCATTTGCCCATTTATTAATGGAGTTGTTTGTTTTTCTCTTATAAATTTAGTTCCTTATAGATATTGGATATTAGACCTTTGCCAGATGCAAAGTTTGCAAATATTTTCTCCTCTTCTGCAGATTGTCTGTTTACTCTGTTGTGATTTTCTTTTGCTGTACAGAAGCTCTTAAGTTTAATTAGATCTCATTTGTCAATTTTTGCTTTTGTTGTGATTGCTTTTGGTATTTTTGTCATGAAATATCTGCCCATTCTTATGCCCAGGATGATATTGCCTAGGTTGTCTTCCAGGGCTTTTACAGTTTTGGGTTTTACATTTAAGTCTTTAATCCACATTGAGTTGGTTTTTGTCTAAGGAAGGGGTCCAGCTTCAGTCTTCTGCATATGGCTAGCCAGTTATCCCAGCACCATTTATTGAATAGGGAGTCTTTTCCCCATGGCTTGTGTTTTCAGTTTTGTCAAAGATCAGATGGTCATAGATGTGTGACCTTATTTCTGGGCTCTCTATTCTGTTTCATTGGTCTATGTGCCTGTTTTTGCACCAGTACCATGCTGTTTTGGCTACTGTAGCTCTGTAGTATAGTTGAAGTCAGTTAACACAATGCCTCCAGCTTTGCTCTTTTTTCTTAGGATTGCCTTGGTTATTCAGATTCTTCTTTGATTCCATATGAATTTTAAAGTAGCTTTTTCTAGTTCTATGAGGAACGTTGTTGGTAGTTTGACAGGAATAGCGTTGAATCTATAAATTGCTTTGAGTGGTATGGCCATTTTAATGACATTGTTTCTCACTATACATGAACGTGAGATGTTTTTCCATTTGTTTGTGTCATTTCTGATTTCTTTGAGCAGTGTTTTGTAATTCTCATTATAGAGATATTTTACCTCCCTAGTTAGCTGTATTCCTAGGTATTTTATTCTTTTTGTGGCAATTGTGAATGGGGTTGCCTTTTTGATTTGACTCTTGTCTTGGCTGTTGTTGGTGTATAGGAATACTACTGATTTTTGTAGATTGATTTTGTATCCTAAAACATCGCTGAAGTTGTTTACCAGCTGAAGGAGCTTTTGTGTCGAGAATGTAGGGTTTTCTATATATAGAATCATGTCATCTGCAAACAAAGATAGTTTGACTTCCTCTCTTCCTATTTGGATGCCCTTTATTTCTTTCTCTTGACTGACTGCTCTGGCTAGGACTTCTAATACTGTGCTGAATAGAAGTGGTGAGGGGGGTATCTTTGTCTTGTGCTGGTTTTCAAGGAGAATGCTTCCAACTTTTGCCCATTCAGCATAATGTTGGCTGTGGGTTTGTCATAGAGGGCTCTTACTCTTTTGAGGTTACATATTGAATTTTATGTTATCTAAAATTTCTAACTGCTTTTCACATATGCTATGGCTAAGCCATATATACTTGCCATATAGTAAGGGCTTGACAAATGTTAGCTATCTTTATCAGCATTTATTGTTTTTGTGAAAATAAATTTGATAAGTATGCTCTCCACAAGTTTGTCTAAACAATTAATTTAAACTTTTAAAAATAAGACAAAGTATGGTTGAAGATGGAGTACACAGCATCCTTCTAACAACCCTCTCTCCTGAGTAACATCAATCCTGTACTTAAACTGCATAGGGGATGGACATTCAACCAGTTACTAATCTACCCTATTTTCTTTAGGTAACCAAGCTCTCCTTAGTATCACTTAGATCTGGATATGATGAGGTCCCATAGAACACAAATATCATTCACTAGGTTTGCCTCCCCCTGCTTCTGTAGATCCTCTAAACCTAACAGAACCACACACATCCCAACTTGCTTCCTCCACTTCTACCTTACATTCTGTGTACAATTCTCCTGGATGTTCCTGATGGTGTCTCCTACTTGCTAATGTATATGTCTTCTTAGTTATTTTGTGCCATCTACCAGACACCATTGCTAATTCCACTGGGTACTATTACTTTTGGTGACTACAGCTATCATCTCTACTCAGTATAACACCAGTTGTTACTGCCAGGAACCATTGCCGTCTTCCAGTGATTTCCCATATAGCACTGTTTTTGCTTTTGCCAACTCTGGTCCAACATGTAATTGCTTTTACTAGAGTCTCCAATTCACCAAAGTGGGCTGTGATTTGTGGCAGATTTGGTGAGACTAACTTTCTCATGCTTTTGAGCTACTGTTTGTTGGAAGGGCCCAGTTCAGTGTTGCTGGGCCTTGATATCTTAATAAATTTTGGCATATGCTATGGCTTGAATGTGTACACTCCAAAATTCAGTTGTTGAAACTTAATGGCCGATGTGATAGTATTAAGAGGTGAGACCTTTAAGAAGTGAGTAGACCGTAAATGCTCCTCCCTCATGAATGGGATTAAGGCCCTTATAAATGAGGCTTTACGCAGCATTTGGATCTTTTGCCCTTCTGTCTTCAGCCACATGAGGACACAGCATTCCTCCCCTCTGGAAGATCAGCAGCAAGCACCACCTTAAAAGCAGAGAGCAGCCCTCAGCAGACAATCGAATCTGCTGGTGTCTTGATCTTGGACTTCCCAGCCTCCAAAACTATAAGAAATAAATTTCTGTTCTTTATAAATTACCCAGTCTTAGGTATTTTGTTATAAAACCACAAACAGACTAACACAGTACATTTTTTAATTTTTCTTTTCTTATTTTTTGGATGGAGGAGTTTACATGTATAACCTCTTTTCCAGGGCTAAACATTGGCTCCTGTGGCTGAACCAGGAAGCGGGTCAGATTTGCTCTTCCTCTCCAACCATAATGCTTTGTTTTCTTGTCAAGTTTTTAACTGGTTTCCTCTTCCTTTTGGATAAATTATCTCTCAGAAGCTGCCTCTATCTCCGCATTGATCAGCCAGCAAAAGCTTGAAACTCAAACCTGTGAACTCTACTACACACACACACACACACACACACACACACACACAACTACCACCTATGGACTCCTTTCCATATGTGTGTCCCATGAAAAGCTTTACCTATATTACCTCATTTCAATCATCACAGTAATCTTCACATGGGGCAATTACAATATCCATTTTATAAATGAAGACACTAAGATTCCAAGAGTTCACATAGAAGAAGAGGCAAGATGTCCAACTAGATGCAGTCCCACCAAGAGACTTGACCATCAGGAAGACTAACACACTCTAAGCAGATATTCAGAAGGAAGGCATTGAGAGTGGTTGGAGGAAAGACACAGACCCTGAGCTGAAGGGGGAGGAAGCTAGATACCCTGCATAAGGCTGCTGAGCACCAGGACTCATTCCTGGCCCCCAGTAGCTCCTGGGGAAGGGGTAAGTTCAATAAGTGAGTAGTGTCCCTCTCTCACCACAAGCCTCCAGAGTCCTAGCTGCAGGAGACCCCAGAATCCCTATGGACATTTGAATTGACACGGATAGCTGCTTAGAGAGATGGCAAGGACTGAAGCTTGTGTGAAGCCCAGAGGGTTTGGCATGGGAATGGCTGCAGTGCAACACGACCAGGGATGCCCATCCCCCAAGGAACACCTCGGCCCTTCCAGTGCAGCAGGTGCATAACCTTGAGGGGCTACAAAACAAAGCTGTTGGCCTAGTACCAGCCTCACAGGCTTAGAGCACGTAGCCAAGGAGGGCTGAGTTGAGTTTTGGCCCCCTGAAATCATCCAGAAACAAAGCCAATTGACTGAAGTACTTATACAACAGTCGAACCTTTAAGGTGATCAAAAACCATAAAAGCAAAAAACCCCATCCAAAGGACATCAACTTCAAAGATCAAAGGAACATCAACCCACATAGATGAGAAAGAACTAGCACAAGAACTGTGGTACATCTAAAAGCCAGAGTATCTTCTTACCTCCAAACAACCACAATAGCTCCCCAGCAATAATTCTTAGCAGGCTGAAATGGCTGAAATGACAGACAGAGAATACAGAATCTGGATAGCAACAAAAATCATTGAGATTCAGGAGAAAGTCAAACCCAATCCAAGGAATCTAAAGAATCTAAAAAATGATACAAGAACTGAAAGACAAAATAGCCATTTTAAGAAAGAACCAAACTGATCTGATAGAGCTGAAAAGCTCACTACAATAATTTTATAATACAATTGAAAGTATTAACAGCAGAAAAAACAAGCTCAGAAAAGAAAAGAACTCAGAGGTCAAAGACTTTGACTCAAAGATTTGAATCAACTCATTCGAACAAAAATAAAGAAAAAGAATAAAAAAGAATGACTAAACTTCCAAGAAATATGGGCTAATATAAAGAGACTAAACCTATGACTCATTGGCACCCTTGAAAGAGAGGGAGAGAGAGTAAGCAACTTGGAAAATATTTGACGATACTGTCCATGAAAATTTCCCCAACCTTGCTAGAGAAATTGACATTCAAATTCAGGAAATTCAAAAAACCACTATGAGATACTATCCAAGACACCCATCCCCAAGAAACATAATCATCAGTTTCTCCAAGATCAACATGAAAAAAAAAATATTAAAGGCAGCTAGAGGAAGGGGAAGGTCACCTACAAAGGGAACCCCCATCAGGCTAATAGCAGACTTTTCAGCAGAAATCCTCCAAGCCGGAAGAGATTCAGGGCCCATATTCAGCATTCTTAAAAAAAAAGAAATTTTGGCCAAGAATTTTATATTCAACCAAACTAAGCTTAATAAACAAAGAGAAAATAAAATCTTTTTCAGACAATCAAATGCTAAGGAATTCATTGCTACCAGACCAGTCTTATAAGAGATCCTTAAGGGGGTACTAAACATGGAAACAAAGACTGTCACTGCCCACCACAAAAACATATAGACCATTGATACTATAAAGCAACTACACAATCAACTCTGCATAACAACCAGCTAACAAGACGATGACAGGATCAAATCTGCACATATCAGTTTTAACCTTGAACAGCGGCAAGTTGAATAAAGAAGGAAGGCTCACCTATAGGCTACCTTCAAGAGATTCTTCTCAATGCAGTGACATCCACGGGCTCAAAGTAAAGATATGGAGAAAAATATACCAAACAAATGGGAAACAAAACACTGTAGGGGTTGGTATTCTAATTTAAGACAAAACAGATTTAAGCTAACAATGATCAAAAGACAAAGAAGGTCATTATATAATAATAAAGGTTTCAATTCAACAAGAAGATTTAACTATACTAAATATATATGCATCCAACACTGGAGAACCCATATTCATAAAACAAGTTCTTGGAGACCTACGAAGATTCTTTGATAACCACACAATAATAGTGAGAGACTTCAACAACTCACTGGTAGTATTAGACAGATCATCAGGGCAGAAAACTAACGAAGATATTCAGAACCTAAACTCAATACTTGACCAAATGGACCTAGAACACATCTACAGAATGATCCACTCAACAACAGAATATACATTCTTATTTGCACATGGCACGTACTCCGAAATCGGCCACATGCTCAGTCATAAAACAATTCTCAACAAATTCAACAAAGCCAAAGTCACACTCTCAGACCATAGCACAATAAAAACGGAAATCAATATTGAGATTTCTCAAAACTATACAATTACATGAAAATTAGCAACCTGTTCTTGAATGACTTTTGGGTAAATAATAAAATTAAAACAGAAATCAAGAAATTATTTGAAATTAATGAAAACAAAGAACAACGTACCAGAATCTCTGGGAAACAGCTAAAGCAGTGTTAAAAGGAAAGTTTATAGTGCTAAACACCCACTTCAAAAATCATAGAGATCTCAATTTTACAACCTAACATTGCAACTAGAGGAACTAGAAAAACAAGAGCAAATCAACCCAAAAGCTAGCAGAGGAAAAGAAATAACCAAAATCAGAACTGAAGTGAATGAAACTGGGATGCGAAAAACCACACAAAAGATCAGTGAAATGAAAAGTTGGTACTTGAAAGAATAAATAAAATTAATAGACTGCTGATTCGACTATAAAGAAGAAGAGAAGATCCAAATAAACACAATCAGAAATCACTAAGGGGTCATTACCACTGATCCCACAAAAATACAAAAAACCCTCAGAGACTATTATTAACACCTCTATGTACACAAACTACAGTCTAGAAGTAATGAATGAGTTCCTGGAAACATACAACCTCCCAAGATTGAACCAGGAAGAAATTGAAACGCTGAACAGACCAAGAAGGAGTTCTGAAATTGAATAATCAATACAAAGCCTACCAAACAAAAGCAGTCCTGTACCTGATGGATTCACAGCCAAATTCTGCCAGATGTATAAAGAAGCGTTGGTACCAATCCTACTGAAATTATTCCAAAAATTTGAGAAGAAAAGATTCCTCCATAACTCATTCTATGAGCAAGCATCATTCTCTCACCAAAACCTCACAGAGACACAACAAAATAAAATAAAATAAAATAAAATTCAGACCAATATCCCAGATGAACATAGACATAAAAATCTCGAACAAAACACTAGCAAATCAAATCCAGCAGTACATCAAAAAGCTAATTCACCATGATCAAGTAGGCTTTATTCCTAGGATGCAAGGTTGGTTCAACATACAAACCTCAAAAAATGTGATTCATCACATAATCAGAACTAAAAACAAAAAACACATGATCATCTCAATAGATGCAGAAAAGGCTTCTGATTAAATTCAACATCCCTTTATGTTAAAAACTCCCAAAAAACTAGGCATTGAAGGAATATATCTCAAAATAATAAGAGCCATCTATGACAAACACACAGTCAACATTATACTGAACAGGCAAAAGCTGGAAGCATTCCCCTTGAGAATCAGAACAAGACAAGGATCCCCATTCTCAGCACTCCTATTCAATATAGTACTGGAAGTCCTAGCCAGAGAGATTAGGCAAGAGAAAGAAATAAAAGGCATCCAAATAGGAAGAGAGGAAGTCAAGCTATCTCTCTTCACAGATGATAAGGTTTTATACCTGGAAAACCCCATAGTCTCTGCCCAAAAGTTCCTAGTTCTGATAAACAACTTCAGCAAAGTTTCAGGATTCAAAATCAGTGTACAAAAATCAGTAGCATTTCTATACACCAACAATGTCCAAATCAAGAACATAATCCCATTCACAATAGCTACCAAAAAAACAATACTTAGGAATACAACTAACCAGGGAGGTGAAAGAGCTCTAAAATGAGAATTACAAAACACTGCTGAAAGAAACCACAGATGGCACAGACAAATGGAAAAACATTTAAAGCTCATGGATAGGAAGAATAAATATTGTTAAAATGGCCATACTATCCAAAACAATTTATAGATTCAATGCTACTCTTATCAAACTACCAATGACATTTTTCACAGATTTAGAAAAAACTGTTTCAAAATTCATATAGAAACAAAAAACAGTCTGAATAGCCAAACCAACCCTAGGCAAAAAGAGCAAGACCAGGGGCATCACACTACCTAACTTCAAACTATACTACAAGATTACAGTAACCAAAACAGCATTGTGCTGGTACAAAAATAGGCACAAAGATCAATGGAATAGGTTAGAGAACCCATAAATAAAGCCACACCTACAACCACCTGATCTTTGATAAAGTTGAAAAAACAAGCAATGGGGAAAGGGCTCCTTATTCAATAAATAGTGCTGAAATAACTGGCTAGTCATATGCAGAAAATTGAAACTGGACTCTTTCCTTTCACCATATACAAACATCAACTCACAATGGATTAAAGACTTAAATGTACAATCTAAAACTATAAAAACCCTAGAAGAAAACCTAGAAAACATCATTCTGGATATAGGCCCTGGCAAAGATTTCATGAGAAAGACTCCAAAAGCAATTGTAGCAAAAACAAAAATTGAAAATTGACACCCGGGACATAATTAATCTAAAGTGCTTCTGCACAATAAAAGAAATTATCAAGAGAGCAAACAGACAACCTAGAGAACGGGAGAAAATATTCAAAAACCATGCATCCAACAAAGGTCTAATATCCAGAATCTATAAGGAACTTGAGCAAGCAAAAAACAAACAACCCCATTTTTGAAAAATGGGTGAAGGAGATGAAAATAGACTTCTCAAAAGAAGACATATACATGGCCAAAAAGCATAGGAAAAAATGCTTAGCATCACTAATTATCAGAGAAATGCAAACCACAACCACAATGAGATACCATCTCACACCAGTCAGAATAGCTATTATTAAAAAGTCAAAAAATAACACACTGGAGAAGTTGCAGAAAAAAGGAACACTTATACATTGTTGGTGGGAATGTAAATTAGTTCAGCCACTGTGGAAAGCAGTTGGCAATTTCTCAAAGCAGTTAAAATAGAACTACCATTAGACCCAGCAATCCCATTACTGGGTATATGCCCAAAGGAATATAAATCATTCTGCCATAAAAACGTGTGCACACATATTTTCATTACAGCACTATTCACAGCAGCAAAGATATGGAATCAACCTAAATGTCCATCAATGGTGAGCTGGATAAAGAAAATGTGGTACATATAGACCATGGAATACTATGCAACCATAAAAAAGAAAATCGTGTCCTTTATAGCAATATGGATGGAGCTGGAGGTCATTATCCTAAGCAAATTAACATGGGAATGGAAAACCAAATACATGTTCTCACTTATAAGTGCACATGGACACAAAGAAGGAAACAATAGACACCAGGATCTACTTGAGGGTGAAGGGTGGGAGGGAAGAGGGTAAGGATTGAAAAACTACCTATTGAGTACTATGCTTATTACCTGTGTGATGAAATAATCTTTACACCAAAGCTCCATGACATGCAATTTACCCATGTAACAAACCTGCATGTGTACCCTCTTAACCTAAAATAAAAGTTGAAAAGAAAAGAAAAATCAATACAAAAAGATGTTTTGGAAAAAAAAAAAGACTTTACATAGCTTGCTCAAGGTCACATAATAAGATACTGACTGAACTGTGATTTAATCTGTGCTTTTAAATGCCACGTTATTCTCCCTCCCTTCATTCAGACCTTCTTTCTCCATCTTATCCCCAAATATTAAGTAATGAAGTACCATATCCAATACCTCAGTTGCCGTACCCACACCCACTAATGTCATTTCCCTGTCAAAGACAGACATAGACTATTCCAGACTGACTTTCTCTTTGTGAATGTACCCTGGCTCTTGATGAATATAAGTTTCTTTGAAACTTCCCAAGGACAATCTATTATGGCACTATATTGTCAAACTCACTGGAGTAAAGTTTCCCTAATCCATATTTTTATTTCTTTTTGATTTAGGACAAAACTTGCTCATGTGTAGTCTTCTGATACTTCTCATTCTCTCTAATTCCTCAAAGAGGTTAGACTGTACTACAGTGATTGAATTTACAAGTTCTTTCACAATCTGGAATTTAATATTTCTTAGCAATAAGCTCTTCCTCAGCTGGGTGCCGTGGCTCATGTAATCTCAGCTGTTTGGAAGGCTGAGGTGAGTGGATCACTTGAGGTCAGGAGTTTAAGGCCAGCCTGGACAACATGGTGAAACCCCGTCTCTACTAAAAATACAAAAATTAGCCAGGCTTGGTGGCAGACACCTGTAATCCCAGCTACTCAGGAGACTGAAGCAAGAGAATCACTTGAACTCAGGAGGCAGAGGTTGCAGTGAACCAAGATTGCATCACTGCACTCCAGCCTGGGGCTACAAAGTAAGACTCTGTCAAAAAAAAAAAAAAGTTCCTTCCTCTATTTATATACCTTAAGACAATCTGTAATTCCTGCTTCCAGGTTATTGAAATTAAATCTTGTTAGTTACCTATGCTACACGTCCTGCTAGGTTAGGAAGGCACTAGATCCACACATTGCAATCCACGGTCTAGTGCAGGAGACAGACATATAAAAACTTAATAGTAATAAGCGTAACCAAGGTAAGAACAAAACTGAGGGGCACAGACGAGGATCCCCAAAAGACTGGAGGGTTGATTCTAGCCTGTGGAGTCAGAGGAAGTTAAACAAAGCCAAAGTCTACAATTTGTCCAGAAGGATAACTAGAAATTTGCCAGGTACAAATTTTAATGGAGAAAAGAAGGAGCAACAGTTATTAGAGTTATCATTCTCAGATACCACAAATCATGTTCCTCAGATACCACAGTCAACAAATTCTTCCATCCAAGAGTTCTGTGGATTTTCTCCTATTATGTTTATTACAAACTACTCAGCCTAAACTTGAAGACTTCCACTAGTTTCATTCACTAGTTCATTGAATCAGTTAGTTGAATTTGTTTATTGAGTGCCCACCAGGAGCCAGGCACTGTTCTAGGCACAGGAAACCACAGGAAACAAAACAGAAAGCCTCACCTCAAACTTACTCTTAACTTGTGCCTACAGAGCTTGCCTGCTAGTAGAGAGAGAGAGACAATGAACAAATAAATAAGAAAGATATGTAGAAAAGTAGATATGTGAAGAAAAATAAAGAAGAAAAGGTTGTTCAAGAAATGCTAGGCAGAAGTAGAAAGTGGTCAAGAAACATCTCCGTGAAAAGATGCCATAAATGACCTGAAGGAGATAAATGTATGTGAGGGGAAAAACATGCAAGGCCAGGGAACTCACAGTGTGAAAATGCTGAGGCAAGCTTATCTGGACATGGCTGAAGAGAATGTGGAGGCCAGTTAGACTGGAGCCAAGGGAGCAAAGGGAAAATAGCAGGAAACGAGGTCATAGAGGCATTGTAAGGACTTTGGTTTTATTCTGAGCAAGATGGGAATTGTAGTAGGGTTTTGAGCAGAGGAGTAATGTAACCCAATATGTCTTCATGGGAGTATTCTGACTGCAGAGTTATATAGACACTGAGAATGCGATGAGGGAAGAAAGAGGAAAAGACAGTAAGCTTCTGGTTATTAAGCACCTGTCCCAGGTGACAGAAGACAAATAATGGGATTTGGACCAAGGTGGTGTTGTGATAGTGGTATAAAAGAATGTATTTTGGATATGATTTCAAGGTAGAGCTGGAAATAGTTGCTTATGATTTCAATATAGAACACAACAAGACAGAGACAGAGAGAGAGAGAGAACAGGAGAGGGAGAAACGGAAGACCTAGGTGACTCCAAGGTTTTTGACCTGAGCGAGAAGGTTGGAGTTTTCATTTACTAATATGGAAAGACTGTTGAAGAAGTAGGTTTGGCAGTTGGTGGGGGGCAGATCATGTTAGGCCTGAGATGCCCATTAAATATCCAAGTGGAAATGTCAAATAGGCAGTTGGATATAGACATTCTAGGGAGAGTTCTGGGCTAGAGATAGAAATTTGAAAGCCTATAACTGCTTTGGCTGCCATAATAAAACCACAGATTATGTGGCTAAAACAGCAGTAATTTATTTTCTTACAGTTCTGGAGGCTAGAAGTCCAAGATCTAGATGTGGGCTTCTCTTAAGCGTTGCAAATGGCTGCCTTCTCACTGTACCCTCCTGTGCTCAGTTCTCTGTGCACATCCCTGGTGTCACTTTGTGTGTCCACATTTCCTCCTCCTATAAAGACACCAGTTAAATTGGATTAGGGCCCACCCTAACAGCGTTACCTTAACTTCATCACTTCTTTAAAGACCCTGTCTCCAAATACAGTCACACCAGGGATTAGGGCTGCAATGTGTGATTTGGAGGGGAGGGCACAATTCAGAATTCAGCCCATAAAAGGGAGTCCTCAGCTTATGGAAAGAGATTAGATAAGACATTAAGACAATGAACATTGAGGAAGGAGAAAAGAGGTCTGAAGATGGAGCTGTGATGCTCCTCAGATGTTTAGAGGTCAGGAAGATAAAAAGGAACTGGCAAAAGAGAATTAGTGGCCAGCGAATTGGAGGAAATCCAGCAATGCATGGTATCCTAAGAGCCTGGTAAGGGGGACACTTCAAGGAGAAGGAAGTCAAAGGAAGTCATCTGTATAGTCAAATGCTTCTGAAATACAAAGAAGAGGAGTACCAAGAGGTGGCCATTAAATTCAGAAACATGGACGTCATCAGCAACCTTGATGAAAGCAGTTTGGTTGTTTGGTGGAGAAGAAAGGCAGATTAGAGGAGTGAGAATTAAAGAGGAATTGCAACATTGAATATCATCAACTCTTTTGAGTGTTGCTGTAAAGAAGACTAGAGAAAGGGAAGAAGCTAAAGGGCAATAAGAGCTCAAGGCAGGAATTTTGTTTTAGCTGTGAAAAAATAGCAATGGTTGTATGCTAACCGGGATGATGCATTAGAAAGGAAGAAGTTGATAATGCAGAGTGATGTCCTTGAGTAGCAAGACTCAAGGCTGCTTGTAGTATCTAGCAGCAAATGTGAAGGGGTTTTCCTTATCTAGGAACCTGTACATCAAAGGTATGGCACACAGCACAAAGGCACAGAGGTGGGTAGATGGGATTATAATGTTTATGGAATTTCCCTCTGAGCATGGATGGGAGGGGAGATATTGAATATTTGAGCAAAGAGAAGAGGGTGTGAAATAGTTGTCTAGGTCAGAGAGAAAGTGAATGGACTAGGGAATTAGAGTGGAATTGGCAGCCAACACTGAGAGCAAAGTTGAACATAGTCATCTGAATTTAAACTGAGGTCACTCACCATAGTGCTATATTTTTCTCTAGCCATGGTCAGCTAGGAAGGTGCAGGTGCCCTTAAGATTAAGTGTTAGATTTACCCAGGGCTGGGGTTTTTCCAGACAAGTTTGATGAGGAGGGAAGTGGTGTGAGAGTTAGAATGTTACACAGGGAATAACTTCAATGATAGACCTTAGAATCTCAACTAAGGAAGAAGAGAAACAAGAACATAAGTCAAGTGCATGACATTAAAATAGTGCTAGGTTCAAAGGACATCCTGGTAGGCTAATAGGAATTGTAGGCGTCACAGCACTTAAGGGAAAGAGCTAGAAAAATAGAAAAGATTGGTCAGAAATCTCTTTTCTCCTCTCTATCCTTAATGGCAGAATTCCAGAAGCAAGGGCTATGATTTTTACCTATTTTTCTATCCCCAGAAATGCCTTTTAGAAAGTTCCTGCAACAGACATCTCTTGATGAGTGAACCATTATTGTGTTACCAACTTGAGAATTCTTTTCAGGAGACAGCATGAGAATAGTGGAAGCTGCACTAAGAGAACAAGACCATCTGGGTTCAAGCAAAGGCTTTGCCTCTTCCTCTCTGTTTGTGGGCTCATTTCTTAACCATTGTTAGCTTCACTTGGCTCATCTGTAAAATGAAGAAAATAATAACTGCCCTGCAGTTATTGTGAAGATCAAATGCAATAAGGTATGTGAAAGTGCTTTGTAAACTAAAAGGCAAATTAACAATAACCTGAAATAGCCGCAAGATCATGAATCACCCAGCAAAGGGAGAAACATAAGCCTCCAAGGACTTTTGAGGGGGACCTTTGTGCTCCTTCCATCCTCTATGACTAAGCCACACGTCATGCTTGTAGGACTCCAGGCTTTGTTTGCAGCTTTCTCATTTGCCCAGTCCCTTTTTTTGTACTCCAAAGCTCTGCATTCTTATCAGAGAGGGATAAAGAAGGACAGGAAGGGGAAGTGGGGAGAACCAGAGAAGGAGAAGAATGGAGGAGAGTAGGATGGAAATAATGTATTCTACATGCATTATGTGCACCGGGCACTCTACAAAAATCTCATTTAGTCTTTGACCTACCATTATTCAGTATCATCCTCCAAATTTATAGATGAGGAAACAGACTCAGAAAGTTTAAGTTATTTGACCCAAATTACACAATGAGTAGAAATAGTAGAACTGGAAATCAACCTCATCTCTTTCTGAATTCAAAGCCAGGGGCTTTCCTAGCAAGCCCTGGGGTGTATGGCTAATCCAAAGCAATCTTCTCTTCCGAAGAAAAATCATCTTTTGAGAGGGTTTTCTGAACTAAATCTCTCATTTCTCTGTGATACTTAAGCTCCCAGAAAAAAAAAAAAAAAAAGCAGTGAGTAATCAAAGAAAAGAATACTAAAATTACTAAAATTCTTGGGGCAAGAAGTTATTCATTTCAAAGTGAAAACTACTTAGATTTTGAAAGTGAATTGTCTTAAAAGCCCTTCTTAGCTTCTCATTGGCTCAGAAGTTCTTCACTAAGAGGCTTATGGCAACATGATAGAGAAGGAAAGCGAGCTATACCAGCAGCTCAGATTCTTATTATCAGGCCATCTTAGTGTTGATCTGTATATCTATTCCTGAATAAGCATCCACCCCAATATTTAATGGCTTGAAACAATAATTTGTTACGATTTTTCCCAGCTCTGAGAGATGACTGGGCTCTGCTGGACGGTTGTTGCGTAGGCTTTCTCCCTGCACTTGCAGTCAGGTGTTTGCTGGGCTGCAGCCATCTGAAGGCTCACTGGGGCTGTGCACCCCCAGTGACTCCCCTCCTAAATGGCATTTGATGAGTGGAAGTTCAGAGCACCCACACACAGTTCCTTCATGTAGCTAGGGCTTCTCACGATACAATGACTGGGTCCTCAGCGGGAGAACCCCAAGAGTGAACAGTCCAATAAGTAGAAGACAGATACTTCCAGGCCAGTAAATGGCTATGCCTGAAACAGGCATAGCATGACTTCTGCTGTATTCCACTGGTCAAAGCAGTCACAGATCCCACCTGGATTCAAGAAGACAGAGAAATAAACTCCACTCTTTTGATGGGGGGAGAAGCAGCATCACATTGCAGAAGAAACTGGGAGATGGGAGATAGCGTTGCATCCATCATTGGAAAATAATGACCAGGTATAGTCGCTCATGCTTGTAACTTCAGTGCCTTGTGAAGACAATGTTGAAAGATTGCTGGAGGCTGGGAGTTTGAGACAAGCCTGGTCAACAGAGGGAGACTCCATCTCTACAAAGATAAAAATTACCTGGGCATGGCAACTCACTCTGGTAGTCCTAGCTACTCAGCAGGCTGAATCTGGAGGCTTGTTTGAGCCCAGCAGTTTGAGGCTGCAGTAAGCTATGATAGTGCCACTGCACTCCAGCTTAGGTGGAGTGCAGAAAAAAAGAAAGAAAAAAAAAAAATACACAGCCTGCCATAATCACTAGTTCAGTGACATCCACAAAGTTAGAATGGCCTCTATATCAAACTCCTGCCTTTGGAGTTTGATGTAGCCCTTGCCAGCCTCTCTGCCCACATCTCACACCATTTGCTTGCTATGCTACAGCTATACTATCTTCTCTCTTTTCCACATACCTCAGAGTTTGGACATTTATGAACAAAATCCCCTTCCCCTTCCCTCAGTTCTTCCCACGGGGGCCTCCCTCTTATCATTCAGATCTCAGCTCGTATATTGCCTCTTCTGGGAGAACTTCCCTGACTAATACATGTGATTCTTTCACATCCTCCATACTCTTTATGTGTTTGCTTTCTTATCTACCATCTCTGTTCCACTGCTACTCACAAGTTGTGAAAGGACAGTGATTTTGTCTGTCTTCTTCACTGCTGCTGTATCCCCACTGCCTACACTAATGTACCTTGCCTCATGATCATTCAACAATTTTTGTTGAACGAATAAATGAATGAACAAACGAATAACCCTGTCAAGTGGCAGCCAGTGACATCTAAGACAACATCTAAAATGTCATTCGTTCAACAAAAATTACAGAATTCCTCTTATGACAGATTCTGCACTAGTTCTCCAGGAAACTATTTTGTCTTTGGACACAACTTAGACAATTCCTGCTTGATGTTATCAATTTATCCAACTAAAACCTTCATCATTTATGTACTAATAAGATAAATTCAGGAGTTTTCAAACTGCGGGTCCAAGTGCTTTAGCTCTGTGTCTCTAACCCCCGGGAAGAGGCTACAGAGACACAAAGGGGAAAAGAGAAGCCATGAGACCCCATCATCACTTTAAGCACAGCAACACTCCTTTCATTTGCTTTATCTGTGGGGTTTCTGTATAAGATTTAGCTTGAAAAACATTCTACTGCCAAAAATAAGATAGATGATCTCTTCAATTCTTTTTGTTTGTTTGTTTGTTTTTTGAGATGGAGTCTTGCTCTGTCACCCAGGCTGGAGTGCAGTGGCCGGATCTCAGCTCACTGCAAGCTCCACCTCCCGGGTTTACGCCATTCTCCTGCCTCAGCCTCCCAAGTAGCTGGGACTACAGGCGCCCGCCACCTCGCCCAGCTAGTTTTTTGTATTTTTTAGCAGAGACGGGGTTTCACCGTGTTAGCCAGGATGGTCTTGATCTCCTGACCTCGTGATCCGCCCGCCTCGGCCTCCCAAAGTGCCGGGATTACAGGCTTGAGCCACCGCGCCCAGCCCAATTCTATCTTATGTTCTGTTCTTTATGATGACAGTTCTCGAAGTGTGGCCTTCCAATCCCTGTATCAAAATCAACACATTGGACACTGTGGAAGATGCGGATTCTGTGGCGCCTACTGAATTAAAGTTTCTGGCCATGTGACCAAGGAATCTGTATTTTAACAAGCACCTCGGGGTATTCTTAGGTACTCTAAAGTTTAGGAATCATTGCTTATGACGTAGGAAAAATTGGATAAAATACAAAAATAAGCTGTTATACAAACTAGAACTCTCTTTCCTGGGGGATGACCTCTTGCAAAAAGGAACGTCCTTTCTCAGCATATACGGAATTGTGTGGAGAAGTAGGCATGGCTAGTAGACTGCAGGATAACTAGAATGTGTGTTTTATTTGCTAGAAGCCCTAATTGTTCCCACTAATATCTCTTTTTAACCCAGTGATTGAAGCCAACACGCAGGTGCGCACGCACAAACACACACACACACACACAGACATATATAATACACATAAACAATGCCTGTGGCCAATATCACAGCCAACCTACCACCTCACTCAGCTGACTCCTGCCAATTAAGCACTTCTTGAGTGGTAGAAGAGCAGGGCCCTTAAAATTCCAAGCATAAAACAGCTAATAAGAGTATCTTGTTTAACAAAGTAATAAAGCAGAGACAAAAAAAAATAAGCTGCAAAGTTTTCTTGGTGATCATTGTTTAACACTGTATGTAATTAAATATGAATGAAAGTATGCTACTTTCATTTTGTAAGCAATTTAATTCAATTAAAAATAAATGGGTCTCCTTGGCTCAGTGGGCATACTGATATACAGAACGGCACTGCCCTTAACTTGGTTTCCACTGTGTTTAAATCCAGCACAGGCAAAGCTACTGAAATACAACCCCAGGCTAATGTGATTAACTCATTCCCCAAGAGCCAGTAGCAGACCTCATCCGGTCAACTGAGTACAGTGCTTTGCAGCATAATATGTTTTAATTTAAAAGAAATTTATCAAGCCTTTGCCATGTGGCGTGAAGAGACGTTTAAGACATCTCATAGCAGTCAAAACAGTGGTTATCTCGGGGCAGGCTAGGCATTGACTGGAAAGACGCTGGAGGAAGTTGGAAATGTTCTGAATCCTGATGTGGGTGTTGGTTAGCAAACAGACGTTCATATATACGCATGTGCATATGTAAGTACACATTGAGCCATACACCTAAGATGAGTGCATTTTTTGTATTTGACTGCAAATATTTTATACCTCAACCAGGGAAAAAGAGACACTTTTTTCTGCCCCCAAGGACTTCGCACTTTATTATTAGGCACCACAGGCATCAGATTCTCCGCTTACCATCTGGCTGGGGAGCCACATAAAAATACTTGAGGGCACTTATTTTGTGATAAAAACATATACAAATCTTAAAGCACCCTTAAGAAGAAAACGACAAATAAGAGGCAATCAATTTTTGCAAAGTTATTGCTTAGGGCCATATGCAGTACAGAGGACGCCCTGGGTGTGGTAAGTCCTCAGCTCAGCCTTGAAGGTGGGGAAGAAGAATAAGGGGGTAGGGGGCTGGGGAGGGGACAGGAAATGGCATGGAGCAAAAGCAAGGTGTGGGACTCCCGGCCTAGAGGCAAATTAACCCTGTGTCAGGACTCCTGCTGATGGGGGTATCCCAGAGAGTGAGTGGGGAGGTGGGACTGACTGGTGGGGAGCGGCGGATAGATGCACTTTGTCCTGGCCCTGGTTCCAAGCCGGGGTTCCGGGGATAACTGTCAGGGGCGGTCCGCACTCACAGGCCTGGGAGGTAATGGATCCGCGCCGCTGCTGCGATAACTGGAGCTGCTCTTTCATTCCACCCAGAAGAGCCGTTGTTTGCGAATGAACTCCGGGATTCCAGAGGCCACGTCTAATAATAACACCCTTATCAACACTGCAAGGCTGAACCGAGCCTGAGTGTGTGTGTATCTCTGGGTACCCAAGGGCCAGTGCCCAGCCCTGAAAGGGGAGCTGAGCCCTGGTGAATGGAGAGGAAAATGCCAATCTGTTGACAAAAAGTTCGCTGCTAAAAACGAAACCCCGGCCAACATTTTACAACCTGGACGCATTGTTAATGTAGCGGTTTATCTGGCAGGAATAGGAAGCTGTGTTTGAAAACAATGTATCCTTTTTAGGTGCAAGGTCAGCGTCTGTAGGACCTCGGGGTGACACCCCCCTCCCGCCCCCACCCCCAGCCCAGCGCCTGGGAGAACAGCTCCAAGCCTGGCCATCAGGCTTCCTGGGCAGAGGAAGGCGTGCTCCGCAGGCCCACAATGCAGGGAAGATGCTATCCTCCCGGGCAGGCGAGGCGGGGTGCCCCACTGCACACAGGCCTCATTGAGGCCTGCCAGGGCCTCTTCCCACCTCCTCCCAGAGCCAGGTGAGGTTGAGAGGAGAGAAAATCCAGAAGTGCCTCTTTTATAACTAGTCTCAGTCGGAAAGAAAATGCCAGGGGCTTGAGAGCTCGCTTTGGGTGAGAGAGAGTAGGCTCCATCTCCGAGTAGCTGTGCAAGAGATTTAACCTCCCAGGTCTGTGGTTTACTCACATGCAAAGGCAAATGAGATGCATACCTACCACACAGGGCTACTGCGTGGATGAAATGACCTTGTGAAAATGAAGCACTTAGCATGCACCGTGCCTGGTATGTGACCAGGACTCAGTGAAGGGATTTTGCACTGGCTGCACCCTCCTCCTAGAACATTTGTGTGTGTGTGTGTGTGTGTGTGTGTGTGTGTGTGTGTGTTTTGTGATGGAGTCTCACTCTGTCACCCAGGCTGGAGGGCAGTGGCGCAATCTCAGCTCACTGCAACCTCCAACCTCCACCTCCGGGGTTCAAGCGATTCTCCTGCCTCAGCCTCCCAGTAGCTAGGATTACAGGCACGTGCCACCATGCCTGTCTAATTTTTGTATTTTTAGTAGAGATGGAGTTTTACCATATTGGCCAGGGTGGTCTGGAACTCCTGACCTCAAGTGATCTCCCGCCTCGGTTTCCCAAAGTGCTGGGATTACAGGCGTGATTCATTGCACCCGGCTAAACATTCTTTTTATGAAAGGCTTGTTCCCTTACCTGCCCCAGGTCCCTTTCCTGCTTTATTTTTCTTCACAGTGCTTACCACTAATATCTTAAGTCCTTTTTTAAATCTTATTTATTATCTGTCTCTCTCAAACCAGAGAGAAGCTATGTGAGAAGGATCTGTGTTTTGTCTACTGCGGAATCCCCAGAACTTAGAATAGTACCCGGCATAGAATAGTTGTTCAATAAACATTGAATAAAGGGTACATGATGATGTAGATGAGGATCTTAGTGTACCAGGTTCCCAGTTTACCTTCTCATTTAAAATTTCATAAGGTCGGTACTCTCTACTACCCCATAAGCATCTCCAGGCAGAAACGGTATCTTATAAGTCTAGATTCTCCATAGCTAAGGTAGATAGATTTAACTAAGAAAAATACAAGACACCCCTGGTAAGTTTCCATTTCAGATAAATAATACATTTTTTGGTATGAATACATCCAAAATATTGCATGGGACATATTTACACTAAAACATTATTCGTTGTTTATCTAAAATTAAAATTAACTAGACACCCTGTATTTTATCTGGTAATGCTATCCATAGTACTTATGCAGTAAGCTCAAAATGAGCAGGTGCTACAAAAGAGAATAATATGCTCAAAATCCAGAGAAATCAGAAAAAACCTAAACAAAACAGGAAGGTCAGGCTCAGTGGAGTGCTGGTAATGTTTCCCAACTGAATTTTCAGGGGGAAAAGAAGCCTTAATTTACAACATTTGCCAACTTCCTTTTTTTTTTTTTTAATTTTGACTGAGTTTCACTGTGTCACCCAGGTTAGAGGGCTATGGTGCGATCTCAGCTCACTGCAACCTCCGCCTCCCAGGTTCAAGTGATTTTCTGCCTCAGCCTCCTGAGTAGCTGGGACTACAGGCACACACCACCATGCGTGGCTAATTTTTGTATTTTTATTATAGTAGAGTAGATGTTTCACCATGTTGGTCAGGCTGGACTCGAACTCCTGACTTCATGTGACCCACCCACTTCGGCCTCCCAAAATGCCAGGATTACAGGCGTGAGCCAATTTCCTTGGTATAAACACTCACACCATGCCCAATTTCAGGCTACCAAGGAGACATGACTAAGAAAAATTGGAAATAGATGAGCTCCAGCAGCTTTGTCAAGCCAGTATGAGCCAGCTTCAGCCTAAAAGTCACAGGAGTAAGGAAATAGACAACAAGCAAACCAGAAAAATGAAATTTAAAACCCGTACCCATCATACTTTACCAAGGCTTTCCTGACCACTTCCTCATAAAAATTATCTCAACCTTAAAATTCCATGAGGTAGAAATGATGAGCCCAATTGCTTCAGTGATGGGCAAAGTGAGGCCAGAAAGAGTTTAGAAATTGTCTAGTTACAGGTAGTAGACAGCTCAAGCTCTTTTCCCCAAACCATTCTGCCTCTGCAGTCACAGGATATGGAAGCCAAGGGGGCCTCTGATATCAGAGGTCAACAGGTCAATCTGCCCATTCATCTGTAGAGAAAACTGAGGCAAGGAGTAAAACAGCACACTCTTTCAGAGCTGGGAGTAGAACCTGTACCACGGCCCCCTACTTTGTGCGTGTGTGTGTGTGTGATGCATAAATAAATTCTCAAAGTGTGTTCTAGTAACATGGGGAGTCTAAGAAATAAGCACAGGCACTCCTAATGGAGTTTACACGGGGTAAGTATGCAGAGTTATTTTTGGTTTTGTTTTTAATGTGACCAGGGTTTCTGCTTTCTTAATCTCACCCAGGTGATACGAAAACTTAGACCAGAATAGAGAGCACTTGTTGCAAAGAAGTAGCCAGAGCTGCAATGACCAATGGTGGTCAGGAGGAAGGGGACAAAGAGGACTCACCCGAGATCATCAGTGTTGACACACTAATTGAAACAAGACCCACCAAGTTCTAAAACAGCTCCCTGCACGTCTGTCTCCACTCTTCCTCCTGGAGGTACCACTGAGGACAGAGCCATGCATGAGAACCCGCGCTCTGCCAGTAACCATGGGTAGCTGGGCACAGGCAAGTCACTTCCCTTGCTCCCCACTGTTTCCCCAGCTATGAAACCAAAATGGGATTTCTGGGGCCTTTCCCATCAAAGATATCTATGATATTCCCTCTTTAACCTTACATGTTTTTCCCTCCATCCTCTTCCTCTCTTCATTATCTTCCTTTTTCTCATTTCTTAAAAATCTTCTTTCGCTTCTTTCCCTTTCCTCCCCCTACACATCCTCTGTCACTCCTCTCCCTTTTCTGAAGCAAAGCCTCACATTCTCTCTCTCTCTCTGTTTCATCCTCATTATCTCAACACCACTACCCCGAGCCCCCGGCACACACGCTGCTGGAACTAACATCGGCCCTTACTTAGACAGAAACTCTCCCAATAAAAGAAAGACATGATACAGGAAAGGCAGGAGTGGATGCTGGCTGGCTGGAGAGGCAATCTTCAGAGCAAGCAGCCCCCAGTGTTACTCTTCTATTCATATATATTAACTACGCCCTTCTCTTTATCTGGAGAGCACTTTGCCAGCTACACAAACAAAAGATTATGCAGATTATCATAAGTAAAGAGAAAAAAAATCATCTTAGTTAAACAGTCCCAAACGTAAGCCCCCTGAATGAGAGCACCTGGGCATCCCAAGGCCGTGTGTGCCCTCCAGGAGAATGATGCTGCTCCGCCAGTCCCGCCTTGTAGTGGACACCACAGAGTCCTGAGAGGCAAGCGTGCCCTGAGACTTCCCAGCTTGCTGGAAACTCTGAAAGCAAATGAGAGCCCTCAAGGCTCATTAGACCTATTTATACAGTTCCTCGTGGGGTAAAAATTAAATCTTCCAAACACAGATAAATACACCCTTGTGACGAAGTAGCTAGTTACAGTTAAACCCCAGCCCCAGTGCTGACAAATGTACTAGTTGAGCCCCCCAGGCAAGATCAACATCTTTCTTTATCTTGAATTGCCTTTTAGTTGGGAGAAAAGGAACACACGGCTATTACATGTGTAGAAGGATGAAGGCTGGGCTTGGGGAGAGAAGTAGCAGGCAGCAATGCTGTAAGGTAGTAAAGACAAAGGAAGGTTACGTACTCGGCCGCGTGGCCAACCCACACCTCTCCCTGCCTAGCCCTCTCCATGCCATCTGCTGACCTTGGAGGTTTCTCAACCCAGCCTGTGCTGGCAACCGGCTATCCACTACCTATACACTGTATCCTCGGCGACTCCAACAGCACAGGGTGACACAGGAGTGCCCTCGAAATGGCTCACTTCCTGCCCCTCTGCATTTCTCGGTAGGCCTTGTCTTTCTAGGAGCCACTCCTTTTCTGGGAAAGGTTGGCAGCATCAGGGAATGGCCCTGGCAGGAAGTGACCAGACACATCCGAGGCCCTCCAAGAAGAGATAGTGATAAGATAGAAGAGAAAAATGAGAGGACTTAGGCTGACTCCTGATAATCTCCATTCCTGGAGGGGGATCTGCACAGTCCGTAGCTGCACCAGCCTGTACAGTGGCCACGAGCCACAGGTGAGCAGTTGGAAGGTGACAAGCCTAAAACGAGATGTGCTGTAAACATGCAACTGGTTTTGAAGGTTTAATATCAAAATAATAATAATTTTGCATACTGATTTCATGTTGAAGTGATAACATATTGGATATATTGGGTTAAATAAGCTATATTATTAAAATTAATTTGATCTTTTTTTTTCTTTTTAAAGTGGCAACTGGAAGATTTAAAATTACATGGGGCTCATATGTTATTGGGCAGCTTAGCTCTAGAGAATCTGGAGCTGTGGTGCACTCCATCCAGTTCTCTCAAGAGCCCATTTTCAGGCTTCGCCTCCTCACGAAACCTTTTAATGCCAGAACCAAAGTGGAATTTATTTGTATTTCCTTTTCCAGCATAGGACCCCTAAAGTTAAATTCATTCCAAACGAAGAAATGGAAACCTAGACTCAGAAACTCCTTATTTTATTTGTTTAATATTAACTTTCTTTTATTATTTCAATAGGTAAACAGGTGGTGTTTGCTTACATGAATAAGTTCTTTAGCAATGACTTCTGAGATTTTGGTGCACACATCACCCAAGCAGTGTACACTATATCCAATGTGTAGTCTTTTATCCCTCACCCCCGTCCCACCCTTTCCCGCCAGTCCCCAACATCCATTGTATCATTCTTATGCCTTTGCATCTTCATAGCTTAGCTCCCACTTACGAGTGAGAACATACAAAGATTGGTTTTCCATTCCTGAGAAACTTCTCACTTTAGCATGTGGACCTCTTTAGCTTTATAATCTCAATGCTTTTCCCCAGTTTCTCTTGTTCTTTCCTCCTCCCACTCTTGTCCTCAGAACACTGGCTCTTACATGTACCACAACCCCCCTCGCTTGGCTTAGAAATAGCCGAATAAAAGGGCTCATAGGAACCTGAGGAGACCATCAAACCCATTCAAATTGGTCCACTTGACCTAACCCAAGCAAAACACAGCTGCATTGGTCTAATCCTTTTTTAAAAAACAATCATTCTCATCTGTTTTCATATAATAAATAATGCTTGTTCATTATTTTTAAAATGTGAAAATACAAGCCAAAAGAAGAAAATAAAAATCATACACAATCCCAATCCTCAAGCTCACCATTGTTGATGTTTTAGGTACCCAGCCAACATGTTCTTTTGTACATTAAAAATAATAATTGCAATGTTTATTGAGCACTTATTATGTTCAGGTACCATGCTAAACGTTTTTAACAGATTTTTCTTCATAATAATCCCAAAGTGGGTTCTATTACTATCCCTGGTTTATAGTTGAGAAAAACTGAGATTTAGCAAGGTTAAATATCTTGTCTAAAGACAAACAGCTGGTAAGTGGCAAGCCAGTTAAACACAAGTCCAGACTGACTGTGGACATGCAGCATTTAACCTCTTTGCTGCAAGTTCTCGAAGGAGAGAGACACTATCACTGCCCTTGTGAACTTGTTCTCTTAAAGGCATCAATTTCCATCGAACCCTCCTCAATTCACAGGGCCATCCTGTATGCACATCCTAATTTACCATTATCTGTTTTCTATTTATATATTCATTAGTTCCGTGAATATTCATTGAACACTTTCTCTGTGCCAGGTGCTATTCTAGGCAATTGGAATACAGCAGTGAACACAGTCAATAAAGTTCCTTTGCACTTGTGGAGCTTATATTTCAGCGTAGGGAGACAGACAGTAAATAAGCAAGTAAATATATATTACGTCACATAGTAAGTAAGACAAACCAGTCACTGGAGAAAATTGAGCAGAGCCAGGGGGACACAGAGAGACGGGAAGGGGAGTGGCAGTAAGACACAAGTGGGGGATTGTCTTATTATTTGCTATTGTTCACGCTGTATATAGCAAAACCTGCCTAAGACAGATGGCTGTCTTTTAGGGTGGTCAGGGATGCCCTTGCAGAAAAGGTGACATTTGAGCAGAGACCTTGAAAGAATGTAGAAGCAAGCCATTTAGTCATTTGGGAGAAAAGCTCGCCAGGGCAGGATGTGCAGTAGAAGCAAAGGCCCTAAGCTGGGAATGGGACTGGTGTGTCCAATGAACATCAAGGAACCAGTGTGGTGAGGGTCAGGTGAGTGGGGAGGGCAGCAGTAGGAAATTAGATTAGAGAGTTGGTGGAACGAGGACAGGGCCTTTGGGGCCACCACAGAGCTCTGGCTTTTACCTTGAGGGAGATGGGAAGCTACTGGAAGATTTTGGCAGAAGGAATGTGAATTACACCTTAGAAGTGTCACTCCAACCACTGTCTTGAGATTAGATCAGTATCGAAAGAGCAAGTATGGAAGAAGAATGACCAGTTGAAAGCTGGTAGTAACCTAGAGGAGAGATCATCCTGGCTAGGATCAAGATAGTGGAGGTGGGAAGCAGTGGTCATATTTTAGATTTATTTTGAAGGCAGAGCCAACAGGATTTGCTGATGGATCAGACATGGGGTATGAGAGAAAGTGTCAAGGATAACTACTTCTTGGTTTTGAGCAACAGAAAGAGGAGCTTATCATTAACTAAGCTGGGGAAACTACTAGAAGAAGTTTTTTGAATGGTGTAGACATCAGGGCCATGTTTTGGAGAATGTTGGATTTGAAACACCTATCCGACATCTAAGTAGATGTGTTAAGTATGAAGTTGTCTATTATCTGAGCTCAGGGAGGAGTTGAGGCTTGAGATATAACTTTGGAAGTTCTTGGAAGATACATGGTATTTGAAACCATGTTCCTGAATGCAGTTATCTCAGCAGTGATTAATTACAACAGTGAAGAGATCTTCACTTAATCCTTGGGCCTTCTAACTGGTAGATATTGAGGACGTGAGGAGGAGACCATAAAGGAGGCTGGAAAGATACAACCAGTGACAGAAATAAACAATTAAAAAAGAGGGTTGTCCAGGCCGGTAGAAAAGCATTCCAAGTCCAAGGGAGTGATTGGCACTGTCAAATGCTGCTTGGATGTGGACTGAGAACTGGCCATTAGATTGGGCAATATAGAGAGCACATATTACCAGCAATAGGCAAGTGAAAGAAACCAAGAGATCATTCCAGCAGGGATACTGGGCCAGGGAAGGGATGAACTTACACCCTTTCACCCTCCTTGTCTTATGGTGCTGAGAGGCACCAGAGGGTCCCGTGGCCTCATTAAACTCTCCTTTGTTATATAATTTGGTTTTCTATGTGACAGACAAATCTCTCATCATTCTAGAAATGATGATGATAAAATGATGATTGAGTGATCATGGTTTTAAGGTTCAGGACGGTTGGTGGGGAGTTTCCCATTTGAACTCCTCAGAATCCAATGCATTTTTTAAAGCTTTGGTGAGGTGACAACTCCTGGAAAATACATTTTTCAGCCCTTCATGAATTTTCAAAGCAGGATATTCTCAGACTATCATCTCTTTGAGTGGAGTCTTCTCAACAGCATAATATTATAATATGTATGTGGCTGATACCTTGTAAGCATGTCAATATTAGACGAAGTAGTCATGCTAGTATTAAATTGCTTGGAGCATATAAATGGACCTAATAACCCTATTAACTGTAAATCAACTCTACTTGTGTCATTTTTTTCCTCCAACTTCTGACAATCACAAGATGGTGTTTCTCTAATTCTGTCTTGAAAATAGGACTAAAGACTTTTTCTGTCTAGGTGGTCGGCCCTCCAAACTCACATGTACAGGATGTGCTAAACCTATTTTCTTGCCTCCAACCCATTCTTTCTGCCGAGTTCAACTTGAATCTCAGGATCTACCTCTCAGTCTCCCTTTGCCTTTCCCTTAAATAATTCATCCAGAAGCTCTTAAATGTCCTTGGCTAAATAAGGTCCAAATCACATGAAATGGGGATATGACTCACTCGGCAAGGCCGCACTTGGAATTCACTCAGTCCTTCAGCGTTAAGAGCAGGCGGGAAAGGTTTGATTGGGATGGAGATGGAGGACAATTTCCAGAGCCCAGAGGAAGTACCAATCTGAGGCATGCTTCCTTCCTCCAAGAACAAGAAAAGTTGCATCTTGGAAGAAGACAGACAGACCTGCTGTATTTGTATCTGGAAACTTGTCTTCTAAATGCAGAGGTCTCTAGAAATTTTCCAAGATAAATATGGCTGAGAACGCAGACCTTTCTCAAAAATAGTCATTTTGAATAATTGAAATTTTCTGTGTAAAACCCCACATGCTCTTTTGACAAACTGGACTGCTTTCTTACCCTTCTAAGTAGGTGGAGGAACCTTCTATTTGTCCGTTGTACCCACACTGCTCTAGAAGGCTCTGTTTTCATGAGGGGTGGCTCCTTGAAAAGGCTCATGCTAGTGTTTGCACACGTGAAGATTTTAAAGTGCTGGAAAACTACTGTGACCCTCTGCTGCCCATACAATAGCCTTATGATATATATACTCTACAGAGAAGTTTCTCAAACTTCAGGCTGCACTTATTCATTCAACAAATATTCTTTGAGCAACTATTGTCCCAGGCACCATTCAAAGCCCTGGAGAGCACAGCCATGAACAAAACACATACAAATTTTTTATCTCATGGAGTTTACACTCCAGTGGAACAAGACTGAAAATAAACAAAATTAATAAGTGGAACATATATTAAGTTAGATGGTGGTAAGTGATTTGGAGAAAAACCAACCCGTGTGGAATCCTAGAGAGTGTCCTGAATGCAGAGAGTGGAAGGGGGAGGAAGAAGGTGCAATTATTAATAGGGCAGTCAGGGAAGAGCTATATATACCTATATATACCAAAGGAAAAGGTATCCTTTGAGAAAAGACCAGAAGCCTGTGAGCGTGTGAGCTTTGCAGAAATCTGGGAGGAGAGCCCATTGAGAAGAAAGAATTGCAATAGCACATGTTCTCAGGCTGGGATGTGCCTGGAGTGTTCAAGGCACAAGGAGGCCAGTATGGCCCAGGTACAGTAAACCAGGGAGAGAATAGTAAGAGAGAGGTAGTGGGGGTCCAAATTATGAAGGCCCTTGTGATTCTAATTCATATTTTAACAGGATCACTTGGCTGCTGTGTGAAAAAAATAGATCATAGAGGAATAAGAAGGCAATCAAGGACACCAATTGGGAGGTTTTTTTCAATAATCTAAGTGAAAACTGGTAGTAGCAGACGACCCATCATAATTACCTGAAATACCTGAAAACTATGAATTCCAGCAGTTAACCTCAGATCCATTGAACCAGAATGTGAAGTCCCAAGACTGAAGTTTTCACAAATACTCCCCCAGGTATTGCTTAAGTATACTAGAGTTTAAAGACCATTCTTCTATGATGTACCAATTATCAATGTATTGCCTCGCACCTCCAAATTCACCCGTCATTGTCTGCTTTGCAAAAATGGATCTGGGCCCTGTACATATTTTCCCTTTGCCAGCTGGTTCAATGTTAAATCTTGTCAGTAGACAGCACTGGAGAGATACTGCAGTAGGAAGGAGATTTCCATTCTGGTTCTGACGCTTAGGAAGGACATTTCCATTCTGGTTCTGATGCTTTGGCTTAGCATGCTCCTGCAGCACAGGTAGCTTCTCCAGCACCAGGCTTCCACAGCACTCATGGCTTCCACAGCACCCATCTCCTGCAGAGTAGGCAGCTTATTCAGAACCAGTCTTCTGCAGTATAGGCAGCCTTTCCAGCAGCCAGCTAATGAAGCACCACTGGCTTCTCAAGCATTGCTCCTTCAGGGCATGCAGCTACACCAGCACTCAGCTTCTGGAGATAAGGCAGCCTCTCTAACACCAGACTCCCACAAAAATGCGGCAGTCAGCAGTATCCTGCTTCCAGCAGCTTCCCCCATCACCACTGGCAATTTCACAGTAAGTGCCTCCAGAGAGACACTGCCTCCTGAACAGCTTTCCTTGGCACCCTAGAGAGTTGATTTATAGCAAGTTCCAGAGAGCAAATTCCACAAATGCAGCTACTCCTTCTTCAGTCATTGGGCCATGGCTGTGCTCTCTCCACAATGTCTGGATTTCAGCCTCTGGGGTGGAGGTCGGGGAGGATGAGGGAGGACATTCCTTGGGCTTCTCTTTCAATTTTGAGTGTAATAGCTCTTGCTTATATCTGTTATTCCTATATTCTTAGAGTTCTCTTTCCTTTTTCCAGGCCAATCTCTCATTACTCTAATCCCCTATTATAATAGTTGATATTTCTTTACATCAACTTTTTAATATTCAAATTACTGTGTGGTTTCTCTCTCTTGATTAGACCCTGACTGGTGCACATAGCATCACATTCCAGAAGGAAATTTAGCACTCCAGTCCTTTACTTGCCAAACCTGAAAGCTTGAAAGTGTTTGGATAACAAACCTTCAAGTTGCAGGCAAACTCTTCAGCTTTCAGCCAATTGCTTGGTAGAGCTTTGTACATGGTAAACAATTAATGTCATCTTCATCATTGCTGCCTTTCTTCAACTGAAGGGCCTAGAAAGCATAGTGTTCTCTAAACTGCTGGAAACCCACTGGAGCACTTCTGCCTGAGGGGTGGAAGATAGACAAGCCCTCAAAGATATATAAATAATCTCTGAGCAGAATCAGAGGCCTCCTGGACATTCTCCCAGCACCAATATCCTACCCACAAAGCAGATGCTTTTGTCCATTATTTGCCTGGTTAAAACTGGAGAAAATGAATTTGGATTAGGTAATATTGCCTAACATATGTAATCATAAGCTTTTGAGTCTGACACTGATATTTGGACCTAGCCCTGTCACTAACTAGTTTTGTTACTTTGGGCAAATAACTTAATCTCTCTTGAGTCTCAGTTTTATTATCTGTAAAATCTGCATAATAGAATTTACTTCCATAGGGTGGCTATGAGGATTAAATTAAATTGCACAGGTGAAGAATTTCACCTGTGAATGTGATGATGGTTGTCCTTGCTGAAAAGTGCAAAACTACATTCTTACCTGCTTGTTCAATCAATGTGCTGCCAAACCCAAGACAATCTGTAGCAAAACTGAGTGTCCAGTTTGGATCCCCATAGTCAGAACTTGCCATTTCCCTGGGTAGCTCTGGCTGCCTCTGTGCTCTCCCCTCAGCTTCTGCTCCTACTCTCATCACCAACTCCAGATCCAAGAACATCTAAAGAAACACCAGTTCTTGAGACATGTGACCTCCAGAGACAAGTCATGAGGAAAGTCTAGAAAGCACTGTCCAATAAAAACAGAGTGTGAAGGCTGGGCTCAGTGGCTCATGCCTGTAATCCCAGCACTTTGGGAGGCCAAGGTGGGCAGATCACTTGGGGTCAGGAGTTTGAGACTAGCCTGGCCAACAGGGTGAAACCCTGTCTCTACTAAAAATACAAAAATTAGCTGGGCATGGTGGCAGGTGCCTGTAATCCCAGTTACTTAGGTGGCTGAGGCAGGAGAATCACTTGAACCCAGGAGGCGGAGGTTGCAGTGAGCTGAAATTGTGCCACCTGACTCCAACCTGGATGACAGAGTAAAATTCTGTCGAAAGAAAGAAAGAAAGAGAGAGAGAGAGAGAGAGAAAGAGAGAAAGAGAGAAAGAAAGAAAGAAAGAAAGAAAGAAAGAAAGAAAGAAAGAAAGAAAGAAAGAAAGAAGAAAGAAAGAGAAAGAAAGAGAGAGAGAAAGAGAGAAGGAAAGAAGGAGAGAAGGAGAAAAGGAAAGAGAGAAAGGGAGAAAAAAGGAAGGAAAGGAGGAAAGAAAGAAAGAAGGAAGGAAGGAAAGAAGGAAGGAAGAAAGGAAGGAAGGAAGGAAGGAAGGAAAGAAAGAAAGAAAGAAAGAAAGAAAGAAAGAAAGAAAGAAAGAA
>NC_045434.1:70903055-70921047 GCF_002776525.5 Piliocolobus tephrosceles
AAAGGAAAGGAAAGGAAAGGAAAGGAAAGGAAAGGAAAGGAAAGGAAGAAACACAGTGTGTGAGCCACACATGAAATTTCTAGGAGGCACATTTTTTAAAGTAAAAAGAAACAGGTAACATTTATTTTAATAATATAGTTTATTTAGCTCTTTACATAAGGCGTTATCATTGTAAAAAGTAATAATTATTAAAAAATACCTTTAAGATACCTCAAATTCTTTCTTCTATATTAAGTCTTTGAAATCCAGTGTGTGGTGAACACTGACATTTCTCAATTCCAAGCAGCCACAGCAAGTGCTGAAGAGCCACCTGCAATGAGGAACCATCATGTCGGGTAGAGCAGTTCCAGACCATCTGGTCCAGTTCCCTCATTTTAAGAAAAAGATACAGGGACTCAAATAAGTTTTATGAATTGTCCTTCCTAAGTCACGTAGCCAGATAGAGGCAAAATCAGGATCAGAATCCAAGGCACTTGATACCTTGCCTGGATTTGAAACCCAACCCCACCCCTTGTTAGCTGTGTGACTCAGGACAAATTTCCTTACTTCTCTGAACTGCAACTTCCTTTTTTATAAATGGGAAATTAATATGTTCCCAAGAGTTGTAGTAAGGATTAAATAAGGTAATGATATAACGCACATAGCTCACAGCAGGCACTGGCTAAATGGAATAGTAAGTTATCATAATCAACTAACCACACTGTCTTTCACCAACCTCCCCCTAATTCAGCAGGAGGCAGAGAAGGATTGGCCTCCCACTGCACACTGGTGGCCTTGGATGTGGCTTTAGTCTAGCCAACAAGAACAATGTTATGATGCTACACACGCTCATCAAAGTTTTAACGTAGCTCTTTATTTCCAAGTTAGAAAACAAAAAGGTGATCTTCCTTTCAAGTTTCCCTTGATAAAGGAACGATGATCAAGTTTTTAAATTTCAGCAATAGGAGCAAAGCTACAAGAAGAGCACCATTAAATGCCCCACCCATCCCAGTCTCGGGCACTCCAAGGCCCCTGACTCACCTGGCTTCCCTGTTGACTCTCCTTGTCCATCCAGAAGACACAGAGATCCCTCAAAGGAAGATAATGTCATTTGTTGACATTTCCCAGGTGACAAGAGAAAGTCCGGTCTTTTATTAGGGACCTGAGTCTTTGCATATAATTAGCAGGTCAAATAACCCTCAGGGAATTGAGGCTTGGCATTCCTCATTGTCAAAAGGAACCACAGACTTCAGAGAAAGGGGTGGAGGTTGAGCCACAGGAACTTCTCTCCGCCTTTTTTGCCTTTTTTCGTTTAAGGGTTTCAAATGGCCCAGTAAGTGAGAAAGGAGCAAAGAATTTCAGGACCCTTTTCTTGTTTATCTTAGAAATTTACCTCCAGGGATGTCTACTCTGGAAATTAGCATATAAAGCGAGATCAGCAAATAGAACATTTCTGCTTTCAATTAACAAGTGTCCATTATGCATCCTACCATATGTAAAACACTTGGCTAAATATTATTTTAAGATTTCAAGAAATTTGCAATGTATTTTGGAGTGTGGAAGACATAGGTCTACTTAATATAGATGGCAATATAATAATGTACATTACATGTTATATTAATTATTGGTATATATATTTATATAATATACAGTGTGATATAAGATTGTTAACTAAAAGGACTAAAAATATGGGAAGCAGAGTGTGGAATGATGGACAGTGGAGACTCAGCGGGGGAGGGGAGGGTGAATGATGGGAGGCTGCATGGTGGATACAGTGTGCATTGCTCCAGTGATGGATGCACTGAAGGCCCTGACTTCACCAAAATGCAATATGTCAATGTACCTAAATTATGATAGAGCAAGTGCTTTAGGAATTAAGAGGTGTGAAATAACATCAGGCTGCAGTGAGAGGTGAAGGCTCTAGGGAAGAAACAGAGTTTGAACCATCAGCTGTAGTTAAATGAGATCAAAGTCAACTCCAGGAGATAGTGGGGACAGCTGGCTAAGGGAAAGACTTGAAGGAAGGAACGTCCTTGGCACAGTCTTAGGGACCATAATGGATGGATGAGGCTGATGTGAGAGATGTGTTCATGAGAAAGATGGGAAGTAGTTTGGAGAGGTAGATGGTGTCCTCTTTTGTCAATGGACAGTTTCAGCACCCACTCTGGCAAGCCCCAAACTGGGCCTTGGTAAGGGAGTTGTTGGCAAAGTCCCTACAAGGCCCAGGCCCCAAGCCCACATGAAGGCACCAGTTCAGACCTCAAATGCCAGCCTGTGGAGTTGAGTCCTTAACCAGCCTGAGAGACTTGCCAAAGAGCACACTTGGCGCCTCCTCCATACCTCTAGCCACACACAGACTTGCTCAACAACAGAGTGACTGATGCAGGCTTGACCTTGAAGTACAGAATCAATAAAGGAACTAGAAGAATAAAAGTTGAAATTGGAAGAAGATACATGGGAGGATGACTTAGAAAAGAATGCATGGACTACTCAGGAGGCTGAGGCATGAGAATCGCTTGAACCCAGGAGAAAGAAGTTGTAGTGAGCCAAGATCACGCCACTGCACTCCAGCCTGGACGACAAAGCAAGACCCCGTCAAGAAGAAGAAGGAGAAGGAGAAGAAGAAGAATGCATGGGGTGTCACTGCCACAGGAGCTCTTAGGAATCTGAGAACTATTGATAAATGTGATGTCATTGTATTTGCACCCTGAGTTCAGCTTCCTGAAGAATCCATTATAGTGACACATAAAACCCATAAACTAATGAGGAGGCCTCCTCTGTAAAACTGAAGGCATTTGTAGCTATATTGACATTTAATTCACCAAAGATATTTTGTCTCACACTTTATTATATTGAGGACTTAACTCAGTTTTGCAAAGCAGATAACGGTCACAGGAGCTGGTCTTAATTACCTCTTGCCCTTTGTGGCCTTGTTTAGACCTTCTCTTTGAAATAATGTGTGTATTTTTCAGACTTCTCTTTTCCTTCTTAAGGTTTTTCTCAAGAGCCTAGCAAGATTCCTTAAAAAAAAAAAAAAAAAAAAAAAAAGGAAAGCAAATCTATCCGTTAGTTGCCTTTGGCCTTAGAAATCTTCCCAACAAAGCTTCTATAGTTGCCTGACAAACTTTGATATCTATAAATAATGCTGACAAAGGAAAAAAAAATCAAATTAAAGTGTTAGTTCAAGAATTCCATCCCATGAATGCGTTAGAGTGTCCTACTTGTCCTCAGCCTGCCATCCTGCTTGAGCCATTAGCACTTTTCCTGAGAGCAGACAACTTCCTTAACTCACACCTGAAACAAACAAACAAAAAGCTAATGTCAGCCCAGGCGGTCCTGGCTCTTTCCCTTTGCTAGAGAACTGAAATCAGATGAGTTGCTGACATCTGGTGGTAACTAAGCAGAGTGTAAGCTCAGTCTTAGGACTTTTGCCTCTGATTCCAATACACTACCCCAGCCTCTGATTCCTGGAGGCCTCCCCTTGAGCTTAGAAAATTGTTTTATCCAAAGGGAAAGCAAAAACACAAACTAAAAAACAACAGAAACAATTTCCCACGGCTCTGAGAAGATAAGTGTTGGCCACCAGAATGAAAAGTCAGCCTTCTCTAGAGACATCCAACACTCCTTGGATTTAGACAAAGATTAGATTCGATCCCAACAGACTTGATGAGTCATGAGAATAAATAACACAGGGACGTCTCTTTTGGTTAAAGGTAACATGTTTCTTGCAGCTGGGAATAATTCTGCTGTATTCATTTTCTCCTGGCCATTCAAATATTTTAAAAAGCTCCCCATTTGTTTGAGGCCACAGAGTAGACAGTGGTTTCTGAAGCATGTTGCATTGTTCTACTCTTCTACCTCTCGGCACGTTGAGTGAAACCTCAAATCCTTGCACAAAATTCTTAAATTTCATCTCCAGAGAAAAATGTTGAACTTTCACTCTGGGTAGGACAAAGACATCCACCAATGAGACATGCAGGGCCGAAAGGTATGTTAGGTGATTCCCAGTACTGGAGTCTGGGAGTATCAGAGAAGAAGGTGTCCTAAACGTTGCAGGCAGAAAGAAAATCAGTCACTATTCTAAAATGCTATTTGATTTCTTCATAGCATGTGTCACTAAAAATAAAATGTATTTTGTTCATGTGTTTGTTTTCTTGGTTTTCACCTGTATCCTCCTGGTTTTGCCTTCTGTACTCAACACACCTCTCCTCTTGAAAACTAAAAAATAAACTTGAGAACAGAAACCTTGGTGGTCTTGTCCACCATTATATCCCAGTACCTAAAATATAGTATAGGGCATGGTAAAATTCTCAAACATTTATTTTACAAACGAATGACAACACACTCGCATAGTTCTAGGGAGTCCCTACTTTACCCTTCCACACTCTAGAAAGCCCGCAAGAGCATCCCATCCAGGGAAGCTCCCTAATGACTCTTTCTTCCATTCATTGACAGCCCAGAGCAAAGAACCAACATCCAGGGGCCAGCCCAGCTGCCTCCTAGGATTCCTGGAGGTTGACTGGTGTTAGCACAGATGAAGGCTGCCTTCACCAGAAGGCCTTCCAAATGCTTCAGGGCATTGGAGACAGAACTCTTTACCGGAGGGGTTGAGCCTATTGCAGCATATCTTGGTGCTAGATTGCTATCTGGGTGTGCATGAGTCTGTGGGGGCCGGGGGAAGTGTGCTGGAAAACTTTCCCTCTGTCTCCAGCTAAATGGCTTCCTGAGGAAATGAGAAATGGGGGTGGGGTGGGTGGGAAGGAATGAAAAAATTCCAGTAAGGAAAAATAAAAGGCTTTTTTCTTTGGAACAGGGAGTGTTATTGGCAGAACTAAAATTCCAGGATCTTTGTGTGTTAGAAACACAAGAGGCTTTCGAAAAGAAAAAGTAAAAATAAAAAATAAAATCCATGGTGTATGAGACACTAGAATAAATATTTCAAAGGTAACATTTTAAAACTGAGAAGTTTGGGGGAGCCTGGCCAGGATTGGTGAGAACCTGAGATTCACATCTCTCCTGACTCAGCCTAAGTACAGCAGGTTCTTTCTGGCAGCCATTAATATAGTTCACAGTTAAATTACTGGACCCCATGTGGACTGAAAGGGCCTCTTTATCTTTAAACAAACAGATGAGGAAGGAGGATCTGCCCCTCACCCCTAGTCTAGACCAGTATTTGTGAGACCACACCAGGGTTTTTCCATTCCAGCTATCAATCTTTCCTTGTTGTGGTTTGAGAGAAAAAGAGAAGTATTTGAGGAGGGAGGTGTAATCAGAAAGATAACTCAGCTTTATTTCAGCAGACCTGAAAATAACTTGGTCTTTTCTTGAATATTGGATAGAAATGTAGGGGCATCAAGGATTCATGGGCCAGGCAGGGAGGGACTCTCTAAATCTACTCCCTCACCATGCAGGACACCACCCATAACTTCATTGAGCTTCCTGACATACAGGCTCACATTTTTGTGCAGCGTCCCTGCCCACCACACTGCAGGACACGACTGAAGTTCCAGCTTAGCCTGCTGTCAGCAACAACCACTGCAGCCAGAACAGAAAGCCTTTATTAGGTGTCTTCAGCGTCTTCTGCACGCAGCATCAAACTAGATCAATGAATATTGATTGGTTTGGTCATGCCCCATGTTCCCTCAAGGGAAGATGGGCTGTTTAAACAACCAACCCAAAATGAAACAAAACAAAACATATAGGCTGGACGAAAGCTCCGAGTTTCAGATTTTCATGGAAAAATATATTTGCGATAGATTGGATAGAATTACAGAAAGAGTCCTTTAAATAAACTGTTCTAGAAAAAATTCACAGCTACAACTCTGCCATGTTAGAGTGTACGGTCTACAAATAACCTAATAGCCTTCTCAGGGAACATCAAGCACGCTAATGACAAGATAACTTTTTGCTTTGTTTTATTGTGTTTTAATCAGAGTGCTATGGGGTGGTGAGGAGTTTTTGTGCCAGACAAAACCAAGTTAGAATTCCTGTTCTTTTACCTGTTAATGTGTTACCTTGAGCACATTCTGAAATTTCTCTGTGCCTCAATTGTCTCTTCTGTGAAATGGAGATAAAAACAGCTATCCCACAGAGTTTTTGTTGTATGGATAAAATTAAGCAATGTCAGGCTAGGTGCAGAGGCACACACCTGTAATCCTAGCATTTTGGGAGGCAGAGGCCGTCAAACAGCTTGAGCTCAGGAGTTTAAGAAAGGCCTGGAAAACATGGTGAGACCCTGCCTGTCTCTACAAAAATTAGCTGGGAGTGGTGGCACACACCTCTTGTCCCAGCTACTTGGGAGGTTAAGGCAGGAGGATCGCTTGAACCTGGGTGGTTGAGGTTGCAGTGAGCCAAGATTGTGGCACTGCACTCCAGCCTGGGTGACAAAGTGAGACCCTGTTTCAAAATAATAGCAATAATAATAAATAATATCCATAACAAGGTTAGCATGATGCTTACAACACAGCAAATTCTCAGAAAAATGATTGCTATTGGTATTGGGTATTTCTTTTTAAACAGCATTTCCTGCGGGCCAGCTTTGTGCAAGACACTGTTCTCAGCTCTTTGCATGTCTTACTCATTTCACCTCCTAAGAATTCTGTGTGGCAGGCACTATTCTTACACATTTTATACATGAGGAAACTGAGACCCCCTTGCCCACGATCACATAGTAAATGGTAACCCCAGGCTGTCTGGCTCCAGAAGATTTCCTCAGAAAGGAAGGTCGGGTTGTTGGTCTAAATAGTTGAGCTTCCATTTTTGCCTAGAAAACCCAAAAGATTTCATCAGTGTCCCCCTCATCTGCTGACAGCAGTCAGTGAACATCCAACATCAACTGGACTCTGCCTCCTTGGAAAGGCCTCAGGCTTGATCTGGATGAATGACCTCTATGAACAGTTACCTTTGACCTGGCCTCCCTCCTGAAAACACAAAGAGGGACAGTTACATAAGGTAATGCTGACCTATATTCTTGACACCCTGAGTTGCTTCTGGATCCCCAGAGCAAACACTGAGGTTCACCAGAAGAGAAGCACAAACTGATGTCTGGTTTGCTCTTATCTGTCACAGGCCCTGCCATTAGCCCAACTTGGCTAAGAATCAGTGGATATTGATTGGTTTGGTTGTGCTCCTCATGTTCCCTCAGAGGACGACCAGCTCCTAAATACCAACCCAAAACGAAACAAAACAGTACGCATAGGCTGGACTAAAGCTTAAAGTTTCAGATTTTTATGGAAAAATAAATGTGGAATAGGCTTGTTGGAATAACAGAAGGGTTCTTTAAAGAAATTGCCTGGTTTTCAAATACTAAATACCATTAGATAGGCAAGTACTGTCAAATGAGGATCTGGAGACAGGATTTAATGAACAAGTGACAAAATCTTGTAATTATTTCATTGCGCATACATAGTTTTTGCATAGATAAAGTTTGGTTCCTCTAATAGT
The DNA here is from genome assembly GCF_002776525.5 of Piliocolobus tephrosceles. Classification (NCBI taxonomy): domain Eukaryota; kingdom Metazoa; phylum Chordata; class Mammalia; order Primates; family Cercopithecidae; genus Piliocolobus; species Piliocolobus tephrosceles. The sequence goes on from NC_045434.1 coordinate 70,910,478, forward strand.
TAAACATTGCCCCCTACAAACTTGTTTTGATAATTGCCTTAAGAGACACTGTCTCCAAATAAAAAAGAACAGTCTGATTTTTTAAAAAATCTAAATTATCCAAATTCATGGACATCTTGTTAGAGAAGGTTTTGGGTCACTAGTTCAAAAAAATTGTTCACTGGTTTTGTTTTTTGTTTTTTGTTTTTTGTTTTTTTCAATGGGATATCAGAAAAATCCACCAACAAAATCATCTCTGAAGTCATTAACATGAGACGAACAAAAGCAGTGACTGAGATCCAGAGTCACCTATGTCAATTTAAAGTCTTAGAATATATGGCCAATTCTTTACAAAGTCCTCAAACCATCACTACAGAGTTCCTTGATAGGAGTCAGAAGCCCAAGTTCAAACACAGAACTACCATGGAATTGTGTGGTGAAATCCAAATCATAACCTAGCTTGTCTGGTCTCAGTTTCCTCCCTCGTATAGATGATCAAACCAGCTCCATAAGTTCCTCAAAGATGATGATGATGGTGATGATGATGATAGCGGTGGTGGCAATGAAAATAGCAGCTGCTTGTTTATTGAGTCCTGCCATATGCCAAAGCACTATTCTAAGCCTTTGACTTGAATTAACTCACAATATCCTCCTGGAAATTTTGCACCAGGAATTTCTCCCCAAATCCCTGTCTACTGTGCTCTCTTAAGCAAAGAATACTGTGACATGTTCCATTTTCAAAAAGTAGCCTTAACAATATTTTTCATCTTGCAGACCCTTTACACAATGTGTTTTTGACATTTTTCCCATCAAGAGGAGGGGTCTATATTTCTTCCACTTGAACCTAGATGACTTTACCGCCATGGCAGAAGTGACACTATGTGACTTCCAAGACTAGGTCATAAAATGCAATACAGCTCTTTGCCTTCTCAGGCTGCTTACTCAAACCCAGCCATGAGGCTGGAAGGTAGCTTGGGCGACAAGGAGAGACCCTGTGTAAAGGCTGCAGCCAACCCTCCAGCAGAGTTCCCCACCAACACCCAACATCAATGACCAGATGAGAGAGGGAGAGCATCTGCAGGTGATTCAGCCCCAGCCATTGAGTTCCCACTAGCCTTCAAGTCTTCCCAGTGGATTTTCCCAGACATCAAGGTGCTGTCCCTGCTGTGGGCCCAGTCTGAATTCCTGATCACAGAAGCTGTCTGCATGTTAAAATAACTTGTCATCTTAGGGTCGTGTGTTTGGGGTGTTTTGTTATTCAGCAATCCAGACTCTACCTCTTCCTTAAAGCCTAGAAAAGAGCTGGAATTGGGACTCTCTTGTTCCTATTTCTAACACCTGTGGGGCCTGTGGCAAGAATACAGATAGAAACCCGCATACCACATGTCTAAATATTTTAAAACTATAAATCCAGCTAATAAGCTAAGTAAAATACATTCATTCCTCCTATACTGATAAATACACCCTTATAACAACTCTGAAATGTTCTAATCTAAAATTCCTGTACTCCTCGAGGTTTTGTTCTGGAGCCTGGGGTACCGGAACCTGGGGTTCTGGGAAAACTGGCCATCAGTCTGTGGTTTGCCCCCTTTCCCCTCCCCTAGTCTCCATCTCTACCCCACACTGCAACATTGAATGTCCAAGATCCATTATGCCCCCAACCCCCACCACTGCATGTATCCAGCCCTTGGCCATCTCTCAACACCAACCCAAAATAAAACAAAACAAGACACATAGGCTGGACAAAAGCTTAAAGTTTCAGATTTTTATGGAAAAATAAATTTGTGATAGACTTGTTGGAATAACAGAAGGGTTCTTTGAAGAAATTGCCTAAAGGCCTACACAACAGTGGCAGGACCCAACATGAGGGAAGGGGGCCCAGCAGGAGGAGAGACACCTGCCAGCCCACCCAAGGAATCCACACAACCTCTCAAGGGGCTCAGGGACATTTGGGTAGGGAATTTCTAAACATGATCCAAAAGGAGAGCCTGGCCCCAGGATGGGCTCCTCCCTTTGTCTCCATGGAGAAGGGCACTGCCAGGAGAGGGCAACAGTGGAGGCCTGTAGAGTACAGGACTGAGGGCTGGGGACCCCCTTACCTGTACTGAAGAGCAGTTCTGCCCCTGGGCCTTGCCTTGACCCCTCCTCAGATCTGAGGAGATTGTAAAGAACATGCCCAAACTGATGTCTTCTTAAGGTGGCAGGAGAAGAGGAAAGAAAGTACCAGGGTTTCTAGAATCGCTTTACACGTCCACCAGAGGTGCTACTCCCACCCCTACACCAGGCTTAGGAAGGGACATTGCTACATATTGTCTCCAATGTCTCTTGGTCTCTCACTCTATCTCTGGAAACTTCCTCTTTTTAATTTTGATATAGCATGACATCCTGCTGTGTTCTCCAATCCAACTTGGCCATCAGTAAATCCAGAAAATGTGTTTTGATCCCCCTTTGCCACCATGTGTAAAATTATCAGTGGGTTAGGACGTAAGAAGGGGCGAACCCGGAGACTTCCTTGCACCCCAAACCTCCTATATCAAGCAACTCTCAAGAGTTCATGTGTTGAATCCTTCACATTTGCCCACTTCTGAACTCTGCATTTCAGACCCCTGAGGTGACAAGCAAACTGGCTGATCCTTCCAGGAATTATTGCATGAAAATGAGGAAGAGAAAAGAAACAAAATCAATATCTGTATTGTTTTTAATTGTCTACTTCAGTTAAAGATAGAGACATAGATGGATATTCTAAATGCAAAGGCATTAAGATGATGAAAAGACTGGGAACTGGTAAAAAGGAGAAAAAATTATACGGTATAAAAGGAGGAATGTAAATGTACTTTGAGGAGGGAGCAAGATTAAGGATAGAGATCCATTATCCCAACAATAACATGACTATCCCTCGTAGCACTCATATTCACCTAGCCGTAATGCCAGGAGGCCACAGGATTGCAAGGACCCTGGCGTATATTGTTGGTGAGTTCCAGACAGAGCACAGCAAAACCTCACAAGTATGAAACTTGGCTCCCTGTCACCCTTCCTGCCACCACCAGACTCTTTCTCCCAAAGCAAATTTCTGTTGACTGATTAACTTGTATATGCATAGTAAGTTACAGGAGGCAGGCATCAATGAACATGTGCATTACCCAGCATGAGCAATTTCGGTGGAAATTCAGCTGTATTACATTATTAAAGTTGTCTGTCAGACTACAAAACTATTTAGGGCTAAAAAACGTGAAGTTACAACAGTAGGGTAACATTGATGGGATGATATTAATGGAAGAATTTGTTTCCAATTAGCAAAATCATGTCTAAAACATGTATGCACTTCAAAGCATGATGTAGGCTGATAAAAAAATTGAAAATAAAAGTCATCTGCATATACATAGACATAGGGAATGCCTTACCTGAAATGCTTGGAACCAGAAGTTTTACAGATCTTGGATTTTGTTGTTGTTGTTGTGGTTTTTGATTTTGGAACATTTGCATATACATGATGAGATATGTAATAGACATGGAAATGGGGCCCGTCTAAACATGAAATTCATTTATGTTTCATATATACTTTATATAAATATCCTGAAGGTAATGTTATACAATATTTTTAGTAATTTTGTGCATGAAACAAAGTTTGTGTTAAGGATTTATGTATGAAATTTTCTACTTGTGCCTTTATGCCAGCACTCAAAAAGTTTCAGATTTCAGAGCAGGTCAGATTTTTTCTAATTAGGGATGCTCAACGTACATAATACACATGAATAAATATTACTGAAGGACTAGAGAATCAGACATTTGCTTTTTGACCCCTGAAACCTAAGCACTGTGAAGGCACAAAGAATGTATGCCATTTAACAGACAGCAAAGCACCCTATATCATTGCAATAAATATCCAGAAATGCTGAAACTATTGCTGGTGATTTCCTATTCCTCTTACTGGAGATTCCTGTTTCTCCGTTGTTATAATTGTTGTTTAACCTTTTCTCATCTACCTTTCTATTTTCCATCTCTTCCTTTTCCCTTTGGCACCATTAATGACCTTCTGGGCTAGGAAGTTATTGCCTCATACTCTAAGATCTTGTTACTCAAAATAGTGTCCTCAGACCAGCAGCAACTGCATCACCTGCAAGCTGTCAGCAATGTAGAATCTCATCAGCTACCATCTACCCCACAAAATAATTCTCATGATATTTTGAGTGCATATTAAAATTTAGGAAGCACTGCTCTCAAATGCAGACACTCAAACATATATACTGAACAAACTTTCTGCTAACTCACTGATCAAACTTAATTACTGTGAGCTGATCATCAGTTTATCCTATTACATCACTTGCTTCTCTCTTCCTTAATCTAACTGTCTTGTGTTTATTTTGTTCCTCTCTAGCACCTTCTCAGAAAGACTAGGCATGGACAATTAAGTAAAAACAGTTTCAAAACTATTCTTTGTAGCAAGCTGGGTAAAAAGTGTAGTGAGGAAGGAATGACAAAGTATATTCTTGAAAGGATTTTTGATTACTTGAGCGCAGCCCAGATGTTGACTACAGTGGCCCCGTCACATGAGATTTGGATTAAATTAGCTCAAGCTGACTCTGCAATGTCCAGCAGGACATCTAATGCTCTCCTCAAGATTTCTGCAAATTCCTGGGGCTGTGCTTCTTGAGCCACTTCTCGCTCTAAGCTCCAGTTCCTATACTCAGTCTTACTCCCCTCTTTCTAGCCCACTTCTCTGCTTTGTGCTCCTCACCAACGTGGTCTTGGAAAAGTTGCCCTGTCCTTGATTTTCTCCCTCCCCAGCAATGTTCAGAAGCCTTAACAGAAGGTTTGAGGGAATGGAGATGGTTTACACTTCAAGCAATGTCAAATGGCTATTGGACAATTTTGCTCTTCGTGTCCTTCACTATTGCTCCGTTCTGCAGGTCCAAGACCTGGTCTCCCTGCCCCTGCTCTCTGTTCTCTGCCTTCCTCCCCTTATTTCTGCTTTTCTCACCCCCAAATTCCTGTTCCACTTCTTGTACATGACACTTCAGCAATTTCATTTTGTTTTACAGGTACCTACTAATTAATACCTTCAAATTTTCAAATTATTTTCCCAAACAAACTTGCTTTCCTACAAAGCCTCCTAGTTACAGCTGTTTAAATGATCATTTTTTGTCATCACACTAAGTAAGAACACACTAAGGGCTATCAGGATGTTATGGTGAGGCTGGGTTTTCTGAGTTGGTGGTATGAAAAAGTGCTGGAAGTTAATAGGTTAGAATGGGAGGGCTAAGAGACTCAGGAAAAAAATTGCAAAGAGTATTTCCCAAACTCATTTGCAGTTAAACTGGGTTCCTGTGCCTCGATTCTGGGCAATGGAATGTAGGTGGGAGTAATATGGGGCACTTTAAGGCCTAGCTATAAAATGCCCCACATAATCTCCATTATTTGTCTTCTCCTCCCAGGGTGATCACAAAGGTCACTGGTTGAAGATGGCAGAGTCACAAGAAGGAAGGGGCCTGGATCCCTGCATCACTGCATGGAAGAGAATTGCCCAACTTTCAATGGATATGAATGGCAAAGTTTTATTATGCTGAAGTACCAAAATTGCAGGGATTTTTTCTTTTTTTTTTTTTTTCTTTTTCTTTTATTACTACAGCATATTCAGCCTGCCCTGATAATATAGCAGACTTCTATGAGTGAGTCAGACCTGATCTGGCAGTGCTAGCGAGGGAAGAAGCTTTCAGTTAGCTGAGATATTAGAGTGTTTATAATAAACTGGAAAACAAGGCTTAATACTGGAAGATACACTTTTTAATTTTACATTTCTAAATTTTGAAATAATTACAAATTGATGGGAAGTTGCAAAGATAGTATAGAGGAGTCTCAGGTACCTTTTATCCAGTTTCCCCCAATGGTTACAGATTCCAAAACTATGTTATAGTATTGGAACCAGGAAACTGACATTGGTACAGTATCTTTGTACAGTTCTGTACCATTTTATTATATGCGTAGACTGGTATAAATACCAGATACCAGCATGATCAAGATACAAAACTGTTCCATCATCACAAAGATCTTCATGGGGCTACCCCTTTATTGTCACACCCAACTCACTCACCTGCCACCACCATCCCTGCCATACCTAACCCCTGGAAACCACTAATTTGTTCTCCATCCTGTAATTTTATCATTTAGAGATTGTTATAAATAGAAGCATACACAATCTGACCTTTTGAGAGTGGCTTTTTTTTTTTTTCTCAGCAAAAATGCCCTTGAGATCCATACAAGTTTTTGCATGTATCTATTCCTTTTCACTGTCAAGTAGTATTTCATGGTATGGATGTACCACATTCTGTTTAAGCATTCACTTATTGTAGGACATTTTAGTTGTTTCCAGTTTTGGTTATTACAAATAAAGCTGCTATGAACAATTCTGTATAGGTTTTAGGTTGTCAGTTTTCATTTTTCTGAGATAAACGCCCAGGAGTGTGATTGCTGGGTTTTAGGTTAGGCATATGTTTGTTTACCTTCTTTTTTTTTTTTTTTTTTTAAAGAAACTGACAAACTGTTTTCCAGAGTGGCTGTAGCATTTTAAATTCCCATCAGCACTGTATAAAAAAACATAGATTCTCTGTTTTCTTGTGAGAATTTTGTAGTATTCATTTGTAATATAAAAATGTTTTGTTTGTTTTGTTCTAATAGGTAGGTAGTGAGATCTCATCATGATCTTAATTTGCATTTCCCCAATGGCTAGAGATGGTGGAAATCTTTTCATGTTCTCATTTGTCGTCTGTATATCTTCTTTGGTGAGAGGTTTCTTCATGCTTTTTGTCTATTTTATAACTGAATTGTTTGTTTCCTTTTTTAAAAAAAAAAATGCTGGGTTTTGAGAGTTCTCCATATAGTCTACATACGATTACGTTTTCAAACATGCAACCTTTCTCTCGATCAAAAATGCTTTCTCCTGATCTGTAGTTTGATTTTTATTCAATTTATCAATGTTTTTCCTTTTTTGAATCATGCTTTGATGTCATGTCTAAGAATTCTATACCAGGTTCTGGGTCTCAAAGACTGTCTCCTATATTTTCTTCTAGAAGTTTTACGGTTTTACATTAACATTAAAATCTATGATCTGGCTGGGCACAGTAGCTCATGCCTATAATCCTGGCACTTTGGAAGGCCAAAGCGGGTGGATCACGAGGTCAGGAGATCAAGACCATCCTGGCCAACATGGTGAAACACCATCTCTACTAAAAATACAAAAATTAGCTGGGCGTGGTGGTGTGTGCCTGTAATCCCAGCTACTTGGGAGGCTGAGGTAGGAGAATCGCTTGAACCAGGGAGTTGGAGGTTGCAGTGAGCCAGGATTGTGCCACTGCACTCCAGCCTGGTGACAAAGCGAGACTCCATCTCAAAAAAAAAAAAAAGAAAAACGTGTGATCCACGTGAGTTGATTTTTGTATAAGGAGTGAAGCTTAGGTTGGTTCATTTTTTTGCCTGTGGATGTCCAGTTGCTCCAGAACCATTTGTTGAGAAGGCTATCCTTCCTCTGTTGAATTGCTTTTATACCTCTGTCAAAAATTAATTGGTTGTGCTTGTGTAGCCCTATTTCTGTGTTGTCTATTTTGTTCCATTTATATATATTCCTATCCCTCTGCCAGTATCACACAGTCTTGATTGAGATTTTTTTTAAGATGGAAAAAATGACATGCAAGTCTATGGCTCTGCCTAACTTACTTACCATCCAGTAAGAAGGAAAGTGATTCAACAGGGTTTAGATAAAGCAGTAGTGAAAAGTAGGTTTTCTTCTTGCTAAAATCTCATGAAGTCCAGTTTTCTCAGTATTTGCAATTGCAGTTAACAACTTCTTGGAGGTTTTTTTTGTGTTGTTCATTTGTTTGTGTGTGTGTGGATTTAGTGTGTCTTACATGAGAAGCATCTAACATTGTACCTGGTATGTTGTATGCCATCAGTTTTATTGCTTGTCATTACTATTTACCATAATTATCATCTTTATCATCCTTGCTCCTCTCTATCCCCTTATAGTGAGTAGGTACACAGAGAAGCCAGCATTTCTACCCTTCAAACCACATCTCTTACCTATACTTAGAAGTTAAAAATTGCTTTAAGGGAAAATAAACTTTTTTGCTTAGCAGCCATTGTGCCTGCTCTTCCCACCTTGAAGAAAAGGGAAATTTATCTAAAGACAGGTAACAGACTCCAAGATAGCAGAGGTGAGTAGGCGATCCTTCATGACCTTTGCAGCTACCCACCTGCCTTGTGACTTTTCAGGTAAGACTAGCAAGCAGAGCACCTGGGCCTGGGCCTGGCCACTGGGGGTGGCACATGCCGTGTTCAGTGGTCCATGTCAGCCTGGGCCGAAGGGGAAAGAAGGTGAGTCACTCACATGGTTCCAACTCTCCTCGGAACCCTCCAGCCCAGTCATCTGGGATCTAAATTGGGAATCCCTGAAGCTTAACCAAAGCCACAACGGTCTGGCTTAGATCTCCCAGCTGAGGACAGGCCTGGGAGACCACACAAATCAATGGGTTAATAAGGATTTTGAGGGCCGGGGCAGTGAGGGTTGCAGCAGCTGGGATGAGGAAAGGGAGAATCATTATTTTTAATTTCAGTAAGTCCCTGTGTTAATAAAGGGGCTGAATGAAATGTGAGGACAGGGGTGGTTGGGGGTTGGGAAGGGGTGAGGGAAGAGCCCGTCATTTTCTAAATGTTTGCCTGCCTGACCTTTGAAATCAGAGTGGAGAATTCTTCAAGTCTGGTAATAGCAAACACTCTTCATCATGCCCTTCAGTGGCTGCTGACTGCAGACAGCTTTTTTTCCCCCTAACAATAGAAGAGATGGAAAAGAAAAAGGCAAGCTTTTGGCCTCAGGTTTTTTTTTTTTTTTTTTTTTTTTTTTTTTTTTTTTTACCACAGCCCTTTCCGCTCCAACCTACATCTAAGAGGAAGGGAAACTATCTTTTGTTATCACTCAATCTCCCTTAAATTTAAGAACAGCTGGGGATATTTTTCATGATTCATTAAATTCACATCATTCCAAAGAAATCTTCCTGCCGATTTATCTTTGCCTCAGCAGTTGAGGCTCCAGGAGTGTGCAGTTTCCTGAATGCCGTCAACCTGCGTCCACTGTTTTGGGCTGAGTCTGTGATCTTTCATGCTGGAATATCTTTTTTTGAGGGTGAAAGAGAGCGGGAAAGGAATCAGGGTATTGAAATGAATCTTTCCAGTCAATTTTTATCTTTCTGGAGATAAAGAGAAAGTCGTATGGCTGTCACAGCTAAAGACTAAACCCCAGCTAATGTCCTCAGCAGGGAAGAATAATTAGTAAATTCTCTAATTAGAGTCCTGTTTACATTTCTCTGTTCATAGAGGCTAATCCTTGTGTTTAAAGAAGATATTCTGCCTTGATTAAAACCATTGGTTTTAATCAGAGTCATGGTAGAATCCATATGGTAAATGTAAATGTGCTCGAGTTCCATACATGTTCATTCACGCAGTCATTCCCCATTGAGGACCGACTGTATACTGAGGACTGTACTCAATTCTAAATACAAATATGACATGATTTCTATCCCTGTGGGCTATGACAAGCATAATAAACAGACTTCATCCTCCATACCTACAGTCATCTATTGGAGGTGGTTTTCTAGAGCATTCTGAAGTCATTTCCTGGTCCAAGTAAAAGGAGAGCTTGACTGGATTATTGATATCCATCATGGGGGTAGGAGAGTGGGGCATACTAAAGAGAGAAAGGTCCTGGCCAGGTTATTTGTGGAGTGCCCAGGGAGTGTGGAATACCATGCCAAGGCCTTTTGTGTACCCCTCACTCAGGCACACAAAGGCAAGGCTGAACACATTAGAAAGTGGTTGGTGAAACCCTTGTCTTTCTCCCACTAGGGACTCGTGGTTCTGTACGAGAGCCGTACAGGGTCCCAGAGTTAGTCACCATGTTCATCTGTGGATACCTACCATTAAAAAGTCTTTATTATCATAAGTCATTGTGCTACATGGGCAGCACAACACAAAGATTATAAGCTCAGGTTCTGAGCCAACTCTCTGGGTTACATCCTGGCTCTGACATTTGTAGCTGAGTGAATTTAGGCAAATTACTTCACGTGTCTGTGCCACAGTTTTCTCACCTGTAAAGTGGGGAGAAGAATACCTACTTACTGGATTGTTAAGAGGATTAAAAGAGTTCAGATGGGTGTGGCATTAAAACAGTGCCTGGCTCCTTGTAAGTGCCACTGTGTGTGATTATTAGCACCGAGTGGTTGTGGTTGTTACTGTTACTGACCTTAGCCTGATCAGACTCATTAGCTGAAGGACTGAACTTTCCTTCCCTTCTCCCCTTTTTGGTTTCTCCTTTCCGATAGCATTATGTCCAAGTAGAAAAAGTGAATAAACAAACAAAATATTTGCATTCTCTGTGTTTGGAGTTAATGAGAGCCCCACATCCTGAGAGATTTACCCTTCAAAAAAAATCAACTGTAACCACATCTGCCTCTTCTGGGATGAAGTACAGTAAGTTCATCTTCCAACAAGCTTTCTGGGAACTCAGTAATGGTGAGACATTAACTAAGAAATAAGCCATAAGTAAGTC
>NC_045434.1:70921057-71025683 GCF_002776525.5 Piliocolobus tephrosceles
ACATGGTGTGTGCCCTGATAGCCAATGAATGTTCTGTCTTTCCTTCCCTGTAGTGGACACTGTAGGAATGTTTCAAAAAATTACCAGACTTGGTTTCTACCCCCAGGGAGCCTGACCAGGGAGGCTCCTGACACACCCATCGGAAGTGATAAACAATTTGCAAAGCCAGGGATTACCAGAGGGTCTCTGATTGCTGAAGAGACAGAGAGTAAAGAGGGGTCTGGGTCAAGAAACTTTCTGGGAGAGATGGTGGGACTTGAGAGAAATGTTAGATGGGCAAGTCATTTGAACTGAGATCTCAGTGGGAAGGAAGAAAAGGAAATCAACAGGTAACCTACAAAAGACCAAGCTCTCTCAAATACTGGGACTCATTTAGTCCCCAAGAAACCTTCTGCATTGCGATTAAGTTGCCATTTTTATACAAAAGGAAATTGATACTGAGAACCTTGGTGTCAAAGATTCCTGAGACTTAAACCCAGTTATGGCAGAGCCCAAAGTACTAGTCACTTGATCATGCTATTTCCTGGGAAGCATAAAAGGTGAGAACATCAGATAAATGATAAATACGGCCCTAGAAACTGACAGACATTGGCCCCTGAGAAAAAGTTCTAGGGGAAAAGATTGGGCAGGTGGATGGAGAATCCCTCAGGAAGGTGTGGAAGGGATAGCCCAGGTAGAAAGAACCTTGTGAAGGAGGCAGAAAGCAGAGTGGGGTGAGATTGCATATTAACAGACAGGTTTTCATTGAGTTTTGTTTTATTTGTGTGTGTGTTTATTTTCACTGAATCTAATGAGGCACTGAAAGAACTTGATTTCACAATGAAAACAGCCATTTGGAATCATTTTATTTCTTGTCTTATGTATACTGACCTAACATATACAAGTGATTCTCCATAAAGAGGCCGAACTGCCATGGACAAATGAGGAACTTCATTTCTAGCCTTGAGCTTCCACGATCTGCCCTATCTAACTTCATCCAAAGTTTTCCATCAGAAATTGAGGTGGTCAGTCTGGCTTTCTTTTTTGAGACAGAATCTGGCTCTGTTGCCCAGGCTGGAGTGAGGTGGCGCAATTTCAGCTCACTGCAACCTCCACCTCCAGGATTGAAGCGATTCTCCTGCCTCAGCCACCCAAGTAGCTGGTATTAAGGCGCCTGCCACCACGCCCATCTAATTTTTGTATTTTTAGTAGAGACAGGGTTTCACCATGTTGGCCAAGCTGGTCTTGAACTCCTGACCTCAAGTGATCTGCCCACCTCGGCCTTTCAAAGTGCTGGGATTAAAGGTGTGAGCCACTGCGCCCAGCCTACTTTGGGCTTCTTTTATCTCTCTTAGGCACCAGAGGAGGAGGTGAGGCTAAACTATAGTCCATAAACTGATGAAACAAGCCCCAGAGTCATTGAACACAACTGAGTGTTGTAGCCAAAATTGGTTTTCTAAAATGTGTAGTTCTTCATGTCACCTGCCTGCTGAAAATATTTTAATAGTTTCCCGTTTCTCGAAGGTTAAGTTCAAAACCTGCTGAAAATATTTTAATAGTTTCCCGTTTCTCGAAGGTTAAGTTCAAATCTCTTAACTATGTGATACAGTGATTTAGCACTCAGGCCTTGTGCAGAGACACATCTGCATTTGAACACTAATTCTACAGTCTCTTAGCTGTGTAACCTTGGGCAAATTACTCAATCTAAGACTCAGTTTCCTTTTCCGTAAAATGAGGTTAACAGTTGGACCTTCCTTGGAGGTTGCTATGAGGATGAAATGATGCAATGCATCCAGAGCCCTTGTTCTGTGGTCTAGTGCAATGGTAACTATGTTTTTGTTTTTTTTTTTTAATTTATGAGTCCCACTGATGGCCTTACCCCTAGTGCCACTTCAAAGTAGCTTCTTAACACTCCCCCTAGCCCCCAGTATTGCCAGTCACCATTAATTTCATTTTATTTCTTCTTAGGCATAGTTTTCTCTCTTGTACCCCTGTGCCTTTGCACATGCTGTTCCCACTGTCTAGGACATCCTAATTCTTCCTCTTGGCATGGCTAATTACTAGTTATCCTTCAGACTTAGATTGAACATCCTGCCTCCCCTGGCCACGGCACATCGAGTTAGGCACCTTTGTGTGTGTCCTCATGGCACCTCATGCATTCCATGTCATGGCAGGTAGTAGTGGAATGCTCAGAGGTTCCCTCCATGGAAGCTTGCTACGATATTCCCAGGGCTTAATCCAGTGCCTGGAACATCATCAGTGCTTAAATATGCTTCAAGATTTACCAATGAGTGCTACGTCACAATATCATTACGGAACACACATGGCACCCAATCACCCTCCTAGGAACCCAAGGAAACAGTGGGTGTTTGCCCAAGCCCCTCATCCCTGGATACTTATAGCCACAGGACATTGGCCCCTCCATTGGGTTTCACAGTTCTCGAGCACTTCTGAGTCCACTCAGTCCCTGGCAGAGACTACACTAAAGAGCAATGAACAATTTATTTTTGGAGGCCACACCAAAAACCAACAGCACTCTTGTTTACAAATTATTATAAGAAGTTCAAGATCATGGCAGCAGAGCATTAAACAAAGTACAGGGCCCTTTGAAGCATGGCAAGGTCACATGCCTGTGACACTGGCCCCAGCCATGCCTTTCTCCACAACCTTGTGCCCAGAAGGACCTGCCATGCCTTTTCCCACTAGGGCACCAGGCACTTAATGAGTCTCCTCAGGAATTAAGTGATTTTTAAAGATAAGCAACTGGGGTGACAAGCTTAACACTAAGAAATGAATCACTAATGGTGGAATTCCTGGCCTCTGTGGCAGAGATGATTTTGGATAGAGCTTAAAGGACTGGCAAGAAACTTAAATTCCACTATTTTGTTAATACCTCATCACATATTACTTTTTTATGTTAGTATGCCTAAATGTAAGTGTAGCATACACATAAATACACATATATTTCCTGAATTGAGAAGATTTTTTTAACCTCATTTTATCCATCAGTAAAACAGACAGTACAATATTAATTTGGTCAATTCAAATAGATGCTCTGAGATTTCATATTAGTAAAGAGATTAGAAATCTTCCATCAAAAGTACCTTTATGATCAAATTAGGATAATTACTTATCCATCACTTTAAATAATTATTATTTCTTTGTGGTAATACCATTTAAAATCTTTTCTTCTGGCTATCTTGGAGTATTCACTGCATTATTATTTGCTATAAACATACTACTGTGTAACAGAACATCCAAACTTCTTGTCTAACTGTAACTGTACCTGTTAATTATAAATATTTTAAAAATTAATTTTAAAAAGACCTTTATGTAAGCAAGTTGAACAAGGGACTCTAGAAATGCAAATGTCAGATCTTTGTAACAGATACTTCATAATTCTAGACTGCCATGTGGTTTCAGAATTCACTCTAGTTCCGTGGCACTCAACCCAAATTGGTCATTAGAATCACTTTTGGAAGTTTCTAAACATTCTTGAGGCCTGGGCCCCAGATCAACAGAATCAGAATTTCCACAAGTATGGCTGGGGCATCAGTGGTTTGTGAAACTCTCCAGGTGGTTTAAATGTGCAGTAGGATTAAAAACTGCTGCTCTAGGCCAGGCGAGGTGGCTCACGCCTGTAATCCTAGCACTTTGGGAGGCCGAGGCGGGTGGATCACCCGAGGTCAGGAGTTGAGACCACCCTGGCCAACATGGTAAAACCTTGTATCTACTAAAAATACAAAAATCAGCCAGGCATGGTGGTAAATGCCTGTAGTCCCAGCTACTTGGGAGGCTGCAGCAGGAGAATCACTTGAACCTGGGAGGCAGAGGCCACAGTGAGCCGAGATTCCAACACTACACTCCAGCCTGGGTAACAGAGGGAGACTGTCTCAAACAAAATGAAAAAAAAAAAAAAAAGAACCGCTGCTCTGGTTGGACAGATAATTCCGTCACAGGTACAGGTGTTCCTGCAATGTACCAAAAAGTGTTGTGAGTTGAACTTCCATCAGATGGTGATGAAAATCACGTGCTGTTTAATAGCCTATTAATTTAAATCCGCACACAAGGAGGATAGCCTGCTCCCATAAACCATCATTATTGTATATTTGAAAGCAGTGAAATCCCTTTACAAAAGTGAAAGAAAGAGACAGAGACTCAAGCTTAAGCCTTAAAAATCATCAATAAAATATCAGTTTCCTCCCATGGTACAAAAATCCCAATCTCCATCTAAAACTGCCTGACCCTAAAATATATGAGAAGCTTGTTCTAATCACAGGAGATGTGTCCTGAATAGGACCGTTCCTCTCGCAATGGCTAAGTCTGCAAGTCACTGTTTTTACTGGAGCTGAAAAATTAATTCCTTTTCAGAAATATTCTCATCTTCTCTTAAAAGAAAAAAAAAAGGCTTTTTTGATGTCGAGTGACAGGATTATAAAGTGACCCTCTGGGTCAGAAGGAGACTTTTCTTTTTCTCATCAAGGAAATCAATTTCTAAGTGCAAGTCTCTTAAAATAATATATTCTTGTGGCACGCACACAGCTTTTTTGATCTGCTATGAAAAGAATAAGAGGTAAAGAGGATCAGGGGTGGCGATGGAATATTATAATCTGCCACACTCACACATCAGCCTTTCACTAAGTAATTCCAGATAAATTGAGGATTTACATATTTAAGATTAAATGGGAGAAAGAGTAGCTGATGCATAAATATAGGAATAC
The DNA here is from genome assembly GCF_002776525.5 of Piliocolobus tephrosceles. Lineage (NCBI taxonomy): Eukaryota > Metazoa > Chordata > Mammalia > Primates > Cercopithecidae > Piliocolobus > Piliocolobus tephrosceles. The sequence goes on from NC_045434.1 coordinate 70,925,758, forward strand.
AAAGATATAACTGAAGCAAGTTAACTCTTAAAACTTGAAGTTACTTGGTGCTTATTTTATCGCTCCACTTCGAAGTTTAATGGTTATTAGTGACTAACCAAGAAAATCTCTTTCAGATCAATTGAACTCACAACCTGCCCTTAGGGAATTTTTTTCCCTGTCCTCAGAAAATCCCAATTACACCGACAAGCAACAGTTAAATGCATACAAAGACGCATAAATGCAGCAGATGGAAAACAGGAGGAAGCAGCTGGAAGCGTGTTTCCCTCAGAACTGTTTTTAACAGCCTGTGCACAAATAATGCCTCTCTAATACAGAGATAAAAATAAAACATAAATATTGAGAAGGTGACTGGTCACAGCAAAAAGATGGCATGAGATGCTGTTATCCTCCCAGGTTCTATTACCCTTAGATCACTCCAGATACTCTCCCATTTGGGGGCTTCCAAGAAATCTGGAAAATCAGATTCAACTTCAGGATCCTGACTTTACTAAGAGCTCGGTTACAACCTGAACTTTCCCCTGACGCCGTTCCCAAGAACCAGGTGCCTGTGTGGCTTTTGTTAAGCCCCTGTAAGAACCCCTAAAGAGTGCCACTATTTCTCTCTAACTTCCCAACAGCTTAAACTACAACTTAGCATAGCAGGGCCTTTCCTTGCTCAAGACTTTGATTCCATGGCACTGAGTATTCTTTACCCTGGAAGGAAATGCATCTTGTATACACAAAGAGACTTCTGACCTGCCTTTAGGTAGGAGAATTAGTTTGGGTCCTTTTTCCAGTGATGATAATAATGAATTCATCTGATGCTCCCTGAGGCTGTACCTTGCTCATCAACTATTCGTTTCTCTTTCAAGCATTTCCTGACACTTGCTAAATCTGAACCTCTGTGGCAGGTGCTGAGAAAGAGAAGCAAGTGAATATGGTGGAAGGCAATGGAAGGGGCCCGTGGGGGCAAGTGATGGGGACTGCTAAGGTATTATCAATGTTTTATTTCTTGACCTGGGTGCTGGTTACTTGCTATTCTCTTTATAATAATGTATTGAGTAGTATATTTGGGTTGTGTGCACTTTTATAATCATATGCTGTTTTTCACAGTTAAAAAAAATGTGAAAGAAAGAAGAAAAGAAAAAGCGAATATGAAAAGCCCAGTCAAGGAGTTTTCAACTTAGTGGGGAAGATAATATATAACTGTTATCTTGCATTTAATGCAAGGGGATGTGTGATCAATGTCATAAGATAAATATAAATTGCTATAGGAATTAAAAGATCCATCAGTATAGATTGAGTTTATTAGATAAGGCTTCATATAGAAGGTAGCAGTTGAAATAGGAAAGAAAGATGGGCAAGAATTCAGCAACAAAGCTGGAGCTCGAGGGAGGTGGGCATTGATCAGTGTTAGAAATGTGTGTTGTAAAGGAATAGCACTTGAACATAAATTTAATTTCCTTAGCAAGACCATTTTTTACTTTCTGCAGAAAGGGTACACTCGCCAGTACACCAAATAAAGGAGACAGGGTCATTTATAACCTGACATGTCCACCCTACTGCTGTGTCTGATTTCCATTGGCTGGAACGGGACCTCACATTTCTGTATTTGTCCCAGTTGGCTAGCAATTTAGAACTTCTTAAAAGAGTCAAAGGCAGAGGAGAACAAAGGAAGGAGGAAGTAACTTGTGGAATGCCGAGAAAGGTAAAAACACCTTCAAATTAGAAAGAGGAACAGGCTATGACCTAATGCTTGCTTGGACCAGCATAAGCATGCCAGGGCAACTACTTAGGCTAAATTGTAGGAGCTAAGAAAATAAAGTACATTGATTTCTTTAACACGGCTAGCAGATATTTAAGAATGTTAGCACAGGTCTTTGAATAAATTTTGCTTCTAAGAGAAGTTACTATTTATTCCTAATTAGACGGGGAGGAAAGTCTTTGAAGAGGAACCTCTACTTTACTTTTTACAATCAGGAAGGAAGAGCGGGAGCAAAGAGACTCCAGGGAGAAATGTGAGACTCCCTCCCCTCCATCCCCATCCCCACCAGGCAATGGAGAGCTAGTCATTCACCTAAAGCATGCAGATGGATGGATAGGGTGGGGAAAGGAATTGAGAATCCAAATCAGGGAGTCAAGAGAGTTCTGAAATCTCAGCTAACAAATCTGTATTTTATTTGGTGGACAAAGGCAAACTATAGAAGAACTGTGAGCAAGACGGTGTTATATATCTGGACTGTATTTAGGAGAATTAATTTGGCAGTGAATTGAAGGGACACGAGTGTGGAAACAAGAAGGCTATTAGGTTACAGCAGCTTATTGTTAGCCTTCAGAACTCCAAGGTGGGAGTGGGAGAGGTGGCTCTCTGAGGGCTTAGGAACTCAGGGCTCTACACCTACATTGTCTTGGGTCCCTTCTTCACTATAACATCCTCTCTGCCTTTCTGCAAATAAATTTCTTACTAAAGATGTTGTTTACCTCCACTAGTGTATCTTCCCCATATTCATTCTTTGAATATTATAAAAGTTTTTAATATGGGAAACATGTATTCTTCCTTTAAAAAAAAAATCTAAGTATACAGCAGGAAATCACAAATATAAGCAGCTGATCTGAATAGCGCAATAAGAAAATCACATTTTTTTCTTTCTGCTATGAGTTTAACATTTCCCTTCCCCTTTACCTCTATCCATGCAGTTTCTGTGGATGGGAGGTTGCCCGTGAGTGTGCATAGTGCTTCTTCATAAAAGTTCGTTTAGTCCCACTAGAGTTTTCATTAACCCAAAACGGCCAGCTACCTTACTTTTCACAGCTGTGACCAGGGTGGCTGTTAGCATAAGTAACAGCCACCGAGACACCAACTTTGCTGCCATGGCTTTCTTAGGCCCCATCAGGATATGTCAGAAACATGAACAATACTTACACATGTATTTGGTGTGTTTACCCTTCTTAATTATGGAAGAACTGGTATATTCAAAAGTGAATCAAGGCTGGGCGCAGTGGCTCACGCCCGTAATCCCAACACTTTGGGAGGCCAAGGTGGGTGGATCACCTGAGGTCAGGAGTTTGAGACCAGCCTGACCAACACGGTGAAACCCCGTCTCTACTAAAAATACAAATTAACCAGGCACGGTAGCACATGCCTGTAATCCCGGCTACTCGGGAGGCTGAGGCAGGAGAATCCTTGAACCCGGGAGATGAAGGTTGCGGTGAGCTGAGATCGTGCCATTGCACTCCAGCCTGGGCAACAAGAACGAAACTCCACCTCATAAAGAAAAAAAACAATAGTGAATCAGAGGAGCTGAAGGGATGGCCTCCACTATTTGTCTACCTACATCAAATGCTTTCAGAGGAGCCAAGATTGGTGCATTTTATAAATTACACACATTTCTTTATTGCTTTTCTTGCAGTAGAATAGATATTCTCGATCTCTTTCTGAGGTCTGTTGTTTTAGATGGCTGATGAATGGCATTTTGTTACTTTCTGGGTTTCTGGTGCCTTGCATTTCTCAAAAAAAGGACAGTTTGAGAAAGTTCCAGGTTCAAATGAACTAGAAGCCAGTAGGAAATAAACCTTCTCCCTCCTTTTACACAGGTTTGCTCACACCCACAGCTGGGTCAGGTTTATGGCCGAAAGGAAGCTTATCATTGTTGGCTGGCTATGAAGCCAACTGCCAATTTGCACATATGGCTGTTCCTGGACCCTGCCGTGTTTCCCCTGTGACTCATTTATTTCAAGTGCTATAGCAACAGGTCTGGGATACAGACATGATGAACTCAAGTTCCTCTCCAGCCCGAGTTCAAAGCACCTTTTGCCCTTCAATAGATCAGAAGAGATTTTCTCTTTAAATACCTGCCAGCTGACCCCGAGCTGGCCAAAACAGGAGAGAATTTTCCACCAGGACTTAGTAGAATCTTGGGAGCTTCTTTCAGAAGAACTTAGTGTGTTGTGCTGGAGAGAGCTGCCCTGTGAGTCAGAAGCTGGGATGGCAGCTCTAGATCTATCAGAACAAGCTAAGACACCAACTCTCTGAATTTGGACCAGCTCATTTGCTCATGGTAACGGGCCAGGTTGCAATGAGGTTCCCATAGAGAAGTGAGAAAAATGGCAAGAATGTCGTGAATTTTTTATTAAGCTAAGTTATTTTGTTGAATGTGCTGTTCTTTAAAATATCTACTTCTCTAATGAAAAACAACAACAACAACAACAACAAAACCACCATTCAAGGCCTAATTCAACTATTGGCTCCTTTCAGAAGCCTGTTCTGATACCCTCAATCTTTCCCAATAGTTCTTTTAATCCTCATAGTATTTGATATTTTTCTTACCTAATGATGTTTACAAGCCTTTCTTTTGTGAAAAAATAATACTGGGTTTTTTAGCCCGCATATGGGTTTAGAAAAAGGTGGGCAGTCTGACCTGGAGTAGGCAACTTTTTTTTTGTAGTCCGTCCACCTATTCTTAACTCCATCTATGAAATTCAGAGGTCCAGTAACCACTGGGTCTGATGAATTCTAAGGAACACTCCAGGACCACACTTTTTAAACTTTCTGTTATTATGGATGCCTGTTATCTCAGGTTGTCCCCACAGAATCCCAGCAAAGTACTTATTGAGGGAAGCCTATGTACTTTCATTAGTTCATCCCACCAATATAAATACCTGTTATGTGCTGAGTGCTCATTCCTGCCTTCAGCAAGCTCACACTGTAGGGAGGGTGACATTTAGGCAACATATAGTAAAAGTACATACTGTTTGGAGGAACGGAGGCAAGATGGTGCACTTCCGGGTTCTTCATCCCCCCCCCTCCCAACTTTTCCCGCGCCCGCGAAAATGCAGCCGGGGACCCGGGAAGGTGCAGACCAACTGGGCATGCGCCAGGTGACGTAAATCCGAAGAGACCAAGATTTACCTGGTCGCACCTGCAGAACGCCCCGGACACGCCCGTGCCCCGCCTATTGCCCTCCCACTCCTAGAAAAGCTGCTCTTGGCCAGTGAGCCAGGCAGCCTCATCACAGCCCCACTCCTGTCGGGATGTCGGGACTGTGGGAAGTCCCTCCCAGAGCCCCACCGGGGGACTCTGCCGGCCTCCTTTGCCGGAGGGGGACAGACTTCCCCACACCTTAGGTTACCAAAAATAAATGTGCAGTTTTGCTGTTACACTTGCCTACTTGCTGGTTCTTTTATGCCCGCTCTGCTGGTCTTAGAAAAACAAATCACATACATGCTCGAGTATGTATATATCTCTTTCACATGAACATTAGACAGCCATGTGAGGCCCTTCTCTGGTTGCATTTGTTTATTTAGGTATAGATTCACCATTTTTTTTTTTTTTTTTTTGAAATGGAGTTTTGCTCTTGTTGCCAAGGTTGGAGCGCAATGGCGCCATCTCAGCTCACTACAACCTCCACCTCCCAGGTTCAAGCAATTATCCGGCCTCAGCCTCCCAAGTACTTGGGATTACAGACACCTGCCACCATTTTGTATTTTTAGTAGAGACGGGGTTTCACCATGTTGGCCAGGCTAGTGTCGAACTCCTGACCTCAGGTGATCCACCCACCTTGGCCTCCCAAAGTGCTGGGATTACAGGCGTGAGCCACCGCACCTGGTCTAGATTCACTTTGATTCCCCTTCCTCTCCATAGGCAACCTCTTAAAGTCTATCCTCTTATGTGCACCTGTTCTAGCAAAATATATATTGCTGGCTCATGAGAATATGTTTTTAATTTGCAAATGATATTGCTACATATCATATCTTGTTTTTTTCCTTTTTTCCTATTTCAGATCTATCCACACTGCTGGCATACATCTAATTTTGATGGAATTGATTTCATCTTTTTTTTTAAGCCTTAAAGCTTGTGTTTTTGAAATTTGTTTAAAACCTTCCCCACCCCTAATCACAGAGATATTCTCCTGAATTTTCTTCTATACCTTTGTAATTTAATCTTTCTTGTTTTGGAATTTAATCTATCTAATGACCTGATGTGGAGATCTAGTTTTCTTTTCCACCCTACTGTGACCCAGTCATCCTGATATTGTCTACACACAATCCAGGCTTCCTATCTTTATTTGTAGTGTTTCCTGTATTACATAAGTGACCACATGTACACTTGTGTACCTCCGAGACAGGTCCTTTCAGAGTGACTCTCCCAAGGTCACTCAGTCTGTAGGCAGCTTAACTGAGATTACATGCTCTCCAGCCCATTTGATCACATCGCTCTCCTGAGATTAATAAAGCTCATAGGGTGTCAGAGCTGAAGAGAAACCTAGGAGTTATCCAGGCTAACCCTTTCATTTTCTATCAGATAACTAAGGCCAAAGGGGCTGAGTGACTTGCCAGAGTCACGGAGCAAGTGGACCAGAGTGCAAGTGCATTTCAGATCTACTGATTTCAAGGCTCCGCTTCCTTTCACTGCACCTGAGAGTGCTCTAAAGTCAACACAGTTGATTATACACAGTAAATTGGAGGGGAGGAGAGGGAGTTTCTAAAGGTATCAAGAAGAAAAAATGAGAAAGATCACAAAAAGTAAAAACAACACCAGTCAAATAGCACAACAATGTGTAGTTACAGTGTATGAACAGTCTTCAAAGCACGAAGAGGACCAGGGTGAGCTCTGCATCCCAACCAGATAACCAGCATTCAAGAAAATACACAAGTTCCCAAGAACAGGTTAAATTATGTTGATTATATTTCGTTCTGAATGCATAAAAACATATAATATATTTTATTAAGATTCTTATTCAAATGCTTAAAGTAGTCATCAAAATTGAAGGCCAGGTGAGATGGCCTAGAAGCAATAGCACCCCCGTAGCAACACACATACCTAGTGCCAGTTCTCCATTTCTGATACTATTCTCTCTAGTAAAAGAAATCAGGGATCATTGGAGAAACGGCTGATTCTAGGACTCAGGCAGGAAACATATGTGAAGAACCTGGAGCAACTTGTAGTTCCAGAAAGTAAGGAGGCATTCAAACCAGAAAACCACATACACACACACACACAGTGATTTCAGAGCATATCAAAAGAATCCAGGAGTCAATAAAAAGAGCTCTCAATGGTCAGAGCTGGAACAAGTTGAGCAAGAAATAACAGTACTGAATTACAATCCAACATGTAAAATAAATATCTGAGTCACACTGACATAAATAAATAGTTGAACAAATAAAGAAATGTGGGAGAAAAGATAGATCTCCCATGCAGAATAATTTCAAATAATTTGTGTAGATACACCCCCCTCAAAGAGAGGGAGAAAAGCCTTCCCATTCCTTCAGTATGGGCACAGAGTGATACTCTTCCTTTCAAAGAATACAGTATATAAAAAGGGCAAAACAGAGGAACTTTATAGTGCAGAAACCCAACAAACGTGACCTCTGCCAGGTAATCAAGTTTAACTCCAACAGTGATAAGTCATATTGATAGTGTGTACCCTTGGCCGGGCACAGGGGCTCACGCCTGTAATCCCAACACTTTGGGAGGCCGAGGTGGGCGAATCACTTGAGGTCAGGAGTTCAAGAGCAGCCTGGCCAACATGGCGAAAGCCCGTCTCTGGCAAAAATACAAAAATTAGCCAGGTGTGGTGACACATGCCTGTAATCCCAGCTACTTGGGAGGCTGAGGCAGGAGAATCACTTGAGCCTGGAAGGCAGAGGTTGCTGTGAGCCAAGATTGGGCCGCTGCTCTCCAGCCTGGGCAATAGAATGAGACTGTCTACTAAAAGAAAAGATAGTATGTACACTTAATATGATGTGATGAAAGTACACTTCACCTTTGTGGTCTGCTTACCCCAAACCTATGACCTCGACTTAATCACGAGAAAATCATCAGATAAACTCCAACAGAGAAACAGGCTAAAACACCCCTGACAGTAGCCCTCAAAACTATCAAGGTCATTAAAACTAAGGGAAGTCTGAGAAATTGTCACCTTAATAGAGCCCAGGCAGACATGACAACTAAACAATGTGGTGTCCTGGATGTGGCCCCAGAGCAGTAAAAGACATCAGGTAGAAATTAGGAAAATCTGAATAAACAATGGACTTTAGTTAATAATAACATGTCTGTATTGGTTTATTAATTGTGGCAAGTATACCATGCTAATGCAAGATGTTAGTAATACGGTGTGGGATTTATGCACACTCTCTATACTAACTTCATAGTAGATCCAAAACTGTTTTAAAACAGAAAGTTGGTTTTAAAAATGAAAAAGACGGCCTACAGAGTCAAGCTGATTTAAAAAAATGAAAAAGAGGACCTACAGAGTCAAGTTCTCATACATCCAGAAAACTTGCATCTCCAGAAATAACGATTTCAGTGTTTTGTGTAATTAAGCTTTTATCATACACAATTTAAATGAAGATCTTTTCAGATTTAGCTACAAATGAGATAATTTATACCATTGGGTAACAAACCACCATAATTCTGTGCTTGCTATAGACGAAACTCAACCCTGAGCTTTGAGAGAGCTTTGACGGTGCTGTACTTCAGGGTTTCCAAGCAACTAGGACAGTACCTGGCAGATATCGGGAGATCTATTTGAGGGCCAGATAAATAAAGGAATGAAGAAATTCAAGATGATAGAATCAAATCGATTTAATGTGGCAAAGATTGTTTTTTGAAGATGCAAAATAATTCAGAGATGTGGAAGACAAGCAGATAAAACCAAACCATTTGAAGATTCAGAGTGAGATCCACTTCACGTCCATTAGCATGGCTATTATTTTTAAAAATAAGAATAACAAGTGGAGGTGAGGATGTGGAGTGATTGGAACCCTTGTACATGACTGAGGGAAATGTAACATGGTGCAGCTGCTATGAAAAACAGGTTGGTGGTTCCTCAAAACATTGAAACAGAATTAGCTTGTGATCTAGCAATTCCACTGCCAGGTATATAGACCTTAAATATTAAAACAGGGACTCAACAGATACTTACACATCCATATTCATAGCAGCCTTACTCACAGCAGCCAAAACTGAAAGCAATCCAAACAACTACTGACAGATAAATGAATACACAAAATGAGGTTTATATATACAATGGCATATTATTAAGCCTTAAAAAAAGGAAGGGAATTCTGACACATGCTACAACATAGATGAACCTTGAAGACACCATGCTAAGTGAAACAAGCCAGTCACAAGAGACTTAATACTATATAATCCCACTTCTATGAAGTATCTAAAGTTGTCAAATTTATAGAGACAGAAAGTAGAATGGTGTTTGCCAGGGACTGGGGAGACAGTGGCATGAGGAATTATTTTTCAGTGGACATTGAGTTTCCTTTTTACAAGATAAAAAGTTCTAGTGATGGCGGTGGTGATGGATTCGCAATGTGAATGTACTTTGGCCACTGTGCTTAAGGCCGCTAAATTGTACACTTAAAATGGTTAAAAGAGCAAATTTTATGTTATAAATATTTTACTGCAATTTAGAAATAAAAAATAAATACAAGGTTAAAAAAATCAGAATGAGGTTGAAGTAAAGATGCTCAGATATCATTAACCTGAAAGTTTTTGGCAGAGGGTCAGAAAAGAAGTCTAGAAATCTGTGAGCCATTTCATAGAGCACTTATAAAACTGCCCAAGAACAGATGGTGAATATTTTCATAGATGCTTCTTTCCATGTTCTAGACATTTCTACTTTCACTGACATTAAAAATATTTAATTATAACAATAACCTCTAAGTGCTTAGTGTTTTTTCATTTACAAAGCACCCTCACATCTATTCTCTTTTGCTGCTCAGAATAACCCTCTGAGAGTAGACAGAATCTAAAGCATCCCCCCACTCCATAGATCTGCCCACTTGTCCAAACTTTGCTATGCTACTCCAGTGTGCAAAGCACCGTGCAGCCTAAGCAGCCATGGCCATAGATGGTGCTCCACTGCCTGGCTTAAAATCCTGACTACCCCACTTCCCAGCTGCATGCCCTTGGAGGTGTTGACTTAACCCTCTGGGTCTCAGCTTTCTCATCTATAAAATGGGTTGTTTGAGGTTGACATGAGTTAATAAATATAACACGCTTACAGTGCCTGGTAGGTAATGGGTCCTTCTCATGTTAACTGAGTTAATTGCTGTGGATTCAGACAGGCATACAATATAGATGACAAACCAAGCACGAATGAGGCTGTAAACAGGCGAGCACACACAACAGGGTGAGGAATCCTGCCTGGGAATAGTAGGGAGCATTTCATAGAGAAGGCGACATGTGAGCTTTGAACATGGAGAAAGAGAATGAGGAAAGTGAGGCTGAAATAAGATGAAGTAGCTTCAGGCCTGTTCCCACTAAAAACAACCACCCAAAACTCATATAATCCCCCATGGTTTTCAAAGCATTACCACATCCACCATTCCACTGTGCTGCAGAGAAACACAGGCCTTCCAGGCAGGGGTGAGGAAAGAATGAGGCCACATCCATCCTTATTTTAGGGATGAGGACCTGCTGGCTCCATGTTTAAACAGTTGCTCTAAGGTCTTAAATGTGCAGCGGCTTAAACAGAGTGGGGCCAGCACAGACCTAGTTCTTTCAGCTTCTAGCATAGGATCTTTCTATTGCGCCAAAGTGAAACACAAGCCTTTTAACCATCGGACTCGTTCATTTGTTCAGCTAGTCTTTATTGAACACCTGCCAGGTGCACTATCCTAAACACATTGATGAGCAAAATCCATTGTGGTGTTTATACTCTAGCAAGGGGAGACAGAAAACAAGCAGTAAATAGGCTAAATAAGTAAAGTCCGTACCTTGCTAAAAGATAAAAAATATAGGCCAGGTGCAGTGGCTTACGCCTGTAATCCCAGCACTTTGGGAGGTGGAAGTGGGTGGATCACAAGTTCGAGACAAGTCTGGCCAACATGATGAAACCTCATCTCTACTAAAAATACAAAAAATTAATCAGGTGTGGTGGTGTGCACCTGTGATCCCAGCTACTTGGGAGGCTGAGGCAGCAGAATTGTGTGAACCCAGGAGGCGGAGTTTGCAGTGAGCCAAGATCGCTTCATTGCACTCCAGCCCAGGCGATGGCGCAAGACTCTGTCTCATAAAAAAGATGAAAAATACAATGTAGTGAGGGGCGGGGTGGGACATCTTGAAGCAGGAATTAAGATTCCGGGGTGAGAAGGTGAGATGATGCACAATCCACAATCCCAATGGCTTCACTGAGTTCTGAAATGCACTCTGGAAGCTAGGGCTCACATGAGATCCATCCTCCCTACACCCCTCGAGGCAGTGGACTCAACAGGCAACCACTCTTCCCACCCTGGGTTTGTTGGGTGCTAAGTGGCCCACAGTTGATCCCAATGCTTTGTCTTCCTCTTTGACAGGGAACCAGAGTTTTATCCTCCAAGCTCTCACTAGTCTCCTCTCTGCCCTGAACCCATGGCTCCCTGGCAGATCTTGCTCTGTCCTGAAAATCTTTAGGAAGAACAAAATAATGGTCTTTCTTTCTCAGCAATAAGGAAGTCTTCACATGCTCAAACTATGAAACAAGAAAGTGTTATGTTTAGCCCATTGGAGTCCCTGTACCGTGGGCTGTCCAGCTTTGTTTTTAACCCAGTTAGGACAAAGAGAAGGTCACTTTCATCCCTAAGCAGGTGGTCAGTTTGGTGCTGCTTTACATTCCAAAGCAAACAGAGCTCTTTTCTTTGTCTTTACCCAAATGCAAAGCCTTCTTTTATACCAGGACTTCTGTTGACACATCCAGAAATAAATTCGCAGAATGCTCAGTGGAGGTGCCTGCACCAAGAGGCCCTGAAAGAAGACATGTGTAGAGGACACCCCTCCCCAGCTGTATGGCCTTATTCACTTCCTTCTGCCCTAGTTGGTCCCTTCTCTCCCTCACCTCTACATAGGGCTTCTGGTAACAAGAAGTGGTGATGTTAGAAAGTCACTACCTATCCACAAGCGGGCATAGCCATCCAGAAAGAGATGAGCCTAGCAGAGACCCCAGCCATGGGTCATCTTAGTGGCTCTGAGTGCAAACAGAGCCACAAAGTGGGAGCAAAGCACTATAAACAAAGTCAAAGGCAAATGCCTAAATTACTACCCCCACATCAACCTCCCAGACTTTCAACTTCAATAAAACCTACCTCCTGATGGATCACAAAGGAAGTCTAGCACTTGGGGGTGGAATCGGCTTTTCTTCAGGATTTCTGCTGTCCTTTCTGTCAGTCTGTGATTTGAGCTGAATTAGCAATGCCATCCTGGCTAAAGTTGGTATTGCAAAAGACTGGTAGAGTGCAAGATACCACGTATGCCCAAGTCAAGCAACCTAAGCAGCAGCTATGTTTTAAACCCTGACTCTGCAGTCCGGTTTCTTAGAACTGTTCTATAGGAGTGAAAACTAAAGATGACTTCCATCTTCCCCTGACCCCGCTGGCCTTCGCAGCTGGAATGTGCTGAGAATCACTTCTGGCACTGAAAAGGTTAATTGTCTCCTGCTGCGAGGTAGAAGCTGAGAAAAGGGTCCTGGGCAGGGGAGGAATTATGGTAAATGAGGTTTTCTTTATAGTACTGCTCATTCTCAACATGCTGAAAGGGCATTAGTTCACAGTCACTTTCTCTGGAATTACCAAATCTGCTCAGGAAGCCTTCATTAGGATATTAAACAAGACTTAATAAGTGAAAGTGATTTGCATCGCTGATAATCGTGGGCATTAATCAAGACGGCTTCTGTCTCTCTCCCTGCAATATGTTTCATGTTCCACTGTAAAGCCCCTTTAATTCTGGAGGGCTTCTTAAAAGGGAAATATTACATTTAGAAAGCCATTTTTAAAATGATTTACTTAGCAAAGATCACTATAAATAATGTTCTACTCCCTCCTCAGCTTTAACTATCAGAATAATTAATACTGTGAGGTTTGAGTCACGGATAGAACCAGATGTGTTCCCATTTATCAGACATGGGCTGCACTTATTCTAATAAATGTTTCAGCCTTTAAAAAGAACTTTAAGTCTGGCCTCAAATTAAAGGACCACATTTTGCATTTCTACTTGAAGTCACACGTTACAGCCATGTTCCATGTCACTCCGGGGGCCAACGCCTTCAGTGTTAACTTCTGTGCCACCCAAAAGCCTTGGACGGCAAGCAGTAAAATAAGGCAACCTGCTCATAGTGGTCAATAAAATTAGAAACAAATAAAAGGAAAGCTATTTAAGAGAACTGCTGCTCTCTTTATAAGGCAGCTGTCTCTTGTTAAATCAGTGGCTTCAGAGTAAAGGGACTTCCATCCAAGGGAAGCTTGTTTTATGACATTTAGAAAGAAGAGAAACAAGAGTTAATACTTTGGTTTAGGCGAGTGAAACATCAAGGGTTTTTGCTGGGGTTTTTTTCCTCTTCTTTTTTTCTTTTTTTAATTCCTGGTTTTCAGCTTCACAAATGGATTATTTTTCAAGGCTTTCTGAACAAAAGATCAAGGCAATCTTGTTACTTTTCATGGTTTAAAACAGTGTGAGAAACATCAGTTTCCTGTATCTAAAGCAATATAAGTCAAGGGCAAGGGAAGAGAAAGGAGAGAAGGATGGAAGTCTCTATCCCAGACTTGTGCCTGCAATTCAGGTCTGCATAGTCTCACCACTCCCCCCTCCACCCTCCCTCCCTCCCTCCCCAGCCTCCCCCATGACAGCCCTGCAGAAGCTGCCTGTGGCAGAGAGATGTGTGTGTCTACATATGTTGAACACACACACGGACACACAGAGTTTATGTATAGATCCATGCACACACCCGAAGTTGTTGTGCCACTGAGAGGTTTCAGATCTCCTAGCATAATTTGATTGTGGTTTCTGCCCTACTTAGGTGATAGCATCTACTCTCCTGCTCCCTTCAGTTCAGGCAGCCTCATTTGTTATGTCTCTGCTAAAATTAACTCCACGTTAATTTCTGAAGGCTTTGGAGTTTATTGCTGGGGAAAAAAAAAAAGGTTATTTGCTGGCAGTGACTAGGGACATGACGGTTTGCATGCACTAGGGCTCAGCACTCTATTTAAATGGAGCTCAAGAGATGAGCTTTGTGTGAAGCAGAGGAGACTTGATCCACCCTAATGGACTGCAACATGAATTATATGCCCTACTTCACCACTTCCCTGCTTCACTAATCTGGGATAGTTCACAAGGAGCCATTTATCCAGAAGGGAGAAGATATAATTCCCAACTGAGGGCTCTCTCTCTCTTTTTTCTTCTCTTGTTTTCTTGTCTTCATTTTTTATTCCTCTTAGATACCCCAGCACCAAGCTATTATACTTTGTATATTTCTCTAGCCCACCAGTCTTCTTAGATACCCCAGCACCAAGCTATTATACCTTGTATATTTCTCTAGCCCACCAGGAGGAAATCTACTCATATTCTTATAAGACATCTCCATGTTTTTGCCCATTGCCGTAATAACATAGCAACTACCTCTCCCTGGGCACCTTACAAGTGTCAGACAACGTGATAGGGGTTGACAAACGTTCCTCTAACCCTTCAAAGAAGACTATATCATCCTTAATTTACAGATGAGAAGTTGAGGGTCAGAGCCACTAAGCAGCCGGGACAAATTCACATAGCTATTGAGTGATGAAACAAGAAGTTGAATCACAGTCCTTTAGGTCTGTTTCATACCAAATTTCACACACCTTTTCAAAACACCCTGTCTACTGCTGCTACTCTTGACTAGAAAGAATGATTACAAATACAATACGTTAAGGAGCAGTGTCATTTCCCTAGAGACACTTCAGTGGGAATGTGAAATTTGGAATCTGGAAATTTGGATGCCACTTAATCGAGCAGTTTCATTATTATTATCACAGTCTGAAATGTCCTATCTCTTCTAATTAAAGAGAAAAACCACCCAGCCATGGACATGTTTTCTGTCAGAACCCCAGGAGCTACACTGCCACTTCTATTCATTTATTTTCAGGGCCAATAATCAAGGTCAGAAAACTAAAAAAGCAGAGTTTTCAAGGCTTTGCCCTAAATATTTTATGATACCATCAAAACAAAAATTGTGCAGTCAATACAAATTTCAATGTTCAGATCTACTTTTTACTTGTTAATCCTCTAAACTGTTTCATACAATAACCTCTTGATAGTTCAAGAGATGATTGAATTTGAGGATTAACTAGTTCCCATTACTTTTCTTCCTCCTTCTCTCCACCGTTCACACATTGGGCTGTTAAAGTTCAAAAGCATTTCTACTAGAGAAAAAAAGATAACATTATAGATATGACATGCAGATTAGACAACTACACTACTTATTAATTTTTGAAGGACTACAAGGAAGAAAGATAAAGAAAGGATTAAAGCTATTTATTTGTTTAAAATAATTTGAGAAGCCTAAATACAGCAGTTATGCATCATGGAAGGAACACATGCCTGGAACCTCTGCTTCCTTTAGCCACTCCACAAATATAAAAGGAATGAGATTTTTATTTTTTTAAAGAAATAAACCCACAGGGACAAATAAAAGGAGAAAAAAGACAAAATCGTATGTTGGAATCTGGAAAGCAGATGTCCAAGTGATAACTGACTGCAGATTGAAGAAAACTGCATCCTTGCCTACCAGCAAGGAAAGGAAGCCACAGAAATAACTTGGTTTCAATTCCGAATCCATAAGGATTCACAACTTGGTGGAACCAGGCGCCTCTGGAAGTGGGGTTGCAGGTAGAGCTAAGAGCAGGGGATTGGTTGAAAGTCTGTGTAACAAGCACAAATCTCATCTATATTCTACTAAGCTGAACAACTGCCCTCTCCTGCCTCAGCCAGCAGAAGACTAAAGGCTTCGTTCCCAGGGAAGTGCTCTAGACTGAGGACAAAAGTGCGCTCAAGGTTGGGAGGACCGTAGCTAAAACAGAAAGAACAAGAAAAAGTCTGTGTGATTGAATGTGGAGGTCCGCCTACCCTACCTCCTCACCCCTCCTTCATGCCCACTTGGTTCCCAGAATACTGGCAGCAGGGAACTTGAAAATCTTTCTCCAAGGTAACTGATCAGCCCAAAGGAAAAGGATGTAAAGATACTGATGTCTCAGTTTCCCCAAAGAAAAAGCCCAACCAGATTACCTCACAGGGAAGCCCTCTAGGTACAATTTCCAATTGGAGTTTTACAGCCCCATTGTAAAATGTAAAGAGACAGCCAAGTGTCACCAGACTTTTGAGAAAATCATCTAAAATGAAGTCAGAAAAAAAGGAGAAAAGCAACTAAAAGGGTGCAGAGATAAACAGAAAAAAAGAAAGAGTGAGAGAGAGAAACAGGGAGAGAGAAAGAAACAGAAGAAAGAAAGAAAGAAAGAAAGAAAGAAAGAAAGAAAGAAAGAAAGAAAGAAAGAAAGAAAGAAAGAAAGAAAGAAAAAGAAAGGAAGGAAGGAAGGAGGGAAGGAAAGAGAGAGAGAGAGAGGGAGGGAAGAAAGAGAGAAAGGAAGGAAGGGAGGGAGGGAGGGAGGGAGGGAGGGAAGAAAGGAAGAAGAAAAGATCAATTTTGGAAAATAAATCTGATGGCAGCCAAAAAAATAAATAAATAAATAAAATCCATTTGTTTATAATTGGAAATATTGAAAGATAAATCTGAGATAATAACTCAGAAAGAACACAAAGACAAAAGGATGAAAAACAGTAAATTTTAAAAATTATAAAATTAAAAGACCAGTCCAGGAAGGCAAGTATCATAATAATTGGAGTCCAAAAAGGGAGAACAGAAAAAAAGGAGGGGAGAAAATAATAAAATAATTGTTGCAACTCTTTCGGATAAAAAGAATATGATTTTCCAGATTTATAGGATCCACAGAGTGCTCCCAACAATGACTAAAAATAGATGCACATCAAGGCATCATTGTAAAATTTTAGCACACTGAAGACAAAGATAATGCCTACGATTTTCCAGAGAGAAAAAGCAGGTTTCCTGCAAGGGATCAAGCATCAGAGTAAATCGGATTTCTCCCCAGCAATTCCAAAAGCTAGAAGACAATGGAATCATGTCTTAAAATATTGAAGGGAAATTGTTCCTAGCCTAAAATGTTATGTCCAACCAAACTGTGAATTAGGCATCAAGGTAAAAAAAAGACATTTTCAAACATACAAGATCTCAATGCATTAATTTTACCTACCTATACTATTTCTCAGGTAGTTGCTGGAGGATGTGCTCCAGTAAAATGAAGGAGTCAAAAGAAAAAGGACGACTGGGATTCTAAAAACTGTGAAAGGAGAATAAATCTTGTGCCTCCATATCACTAAGCTAAAGGGAAAAGTCAAGCTGGGAACTGCTTGGGCAAACCTGCCTCCCATCCTATTCAAAACCATCCTTCTCCTCACTGAGATAAATGCATATCTGATTGCCTCCTTTGGAGAGACTCATCAGAAACTCAAAAGAATGCAACCATTTTTCTCTTATCTACCTGTGACCTGGAAGCCCCCTCCCCACTTCGAGTTGTCCTGCCTTTGCTTCCAGTTTTCCTGCTTTTCCAGACCAGTGTTCATCTTACATATATTGATGGATGTCTCATGTCTCCCTAAAATGTGTGAAACAAAGCTGTGATCAGATACCTTGGGCATATGTCATCAGGACCTCCTGAGGTTGTGTCAAGGGCATGCATCCTTAACTTTGGCAAAATAAACTTCCTTAAAAAACCCAGATATTTGGGGTTCACAAAACAAATATTCAACACTTAAGGGAATGGAGAGAATTCTTAAGATGATGGTGAAAAGAGAACCCAAAACAATAACTATGCAGCTGTTCTAGAGAACCAGTCCAGATTACAGCAAATTGGAAGACTCTGGAAAAAAACTTATTTAAAAAAAATGGAAGTAGTAGAATACCTAATATGTTTGAAAATACTGAATGGAGATTTACCTAACTGGGAGGAAAAATTGGGGGATGAATTAGTGATGAACATATGGAACACTAAATAAATTTTTAGAAAAGACAACAATAATATACAAAATATTGTGTAGAAAGAAAAGTAATCCTGGGAAACTACATGAAACATCTGTGAATAGCATTTCTATAACCATAACAATGTAAACCCTGAATACTAATCTAACGAAAATGGTGATACAGCTACCCTGCAAGTGAGAAAGGAGAAGGAGAATGAGTAGGATGAGAGAGTGACAGGGGAGTGAATTTCTAGAGTGAGGGATCAATAGATAATGCCTAAAACTAAAAATTTGAGAACTAGACATATGAATGTGCTCTATGATTATATGCAGATAAATATGAAAAAAGTCAGTTTCAAGAGTTGCAAATGGTAGCGCTGCAGAAGTGAGAAGTGGGAAGTGAGAGTTGGGAATGGTTGTGGGTACTCATAATACTATTCAACCCTTTACATTCTGTGCATGTATAACTTTTATGGAAATTAAAATTATCTAAAATAGCAATAATATTTTGAACATGTCTATGTTTTTAAACTTCTGCCAGGAAACTGGTTTAGTAAAATTGCTTATAAAATGTATGTTGTGGCCTATTAGCGGGTTATGAAATCAGTTGAGTAGGTGGCCATTGGCATGTTTGGAATAGAATGGAATACAATAGTAGCAGATACCACTAATCTTATACAAGCACCCATTCACCTTTTATCCTTCAAGAAATTCATCCCAAGTCTTAGCTAGACATATGACTACAAGCCAGGATAAATGTGCAGGCATTGTCACGTGGATAAGTTTGGACTAATGAGCAATGAGAAGAAGCAATGTCTATGCAACATGTAGGTTATCCTCGTAAAGACAAAACTATTTGTCTGGACACTCTTCTTCCTCTGTGTAGGCTAGAACATGGATAAATTGGTGAACCAAATTCAACCAACTTGATAAGACAACCTATTCAGAGAAAGAAGATCAACAAAATAGAAGAAACGGTGTCCCTGAACGGCCTTGTCAGGCAAAATTATCCACCACTCTGAAATACTCATCACTGAACTATCTCACAAGGAAGAAATAAACTTCTATCTTATTTAAGGCAAGCATTTTGGATTTCTGTGCTACAGTAGCTAACATGTACCTAATACGTAAATAGAATAGAAAATATCAGAGTGCACCACTTGTTGTAAGAGTATGTATTGTTTTGTGAAATTTTTGTTTCATGATATATGTAGTGATCACATATGTGTTTCTCTATGTTGGCTAGCAATTTAAATACTGGATTGCAGTCAGAAAAGTTCTAGAGTCACTCCTTACGGCATGTCTCTTATGCTTAATAAATGTTGTTAGTTAAACAAAGTAACGGTATTTTAGAATGGGGCCTCTCTGCAGAAGAGCACATAAGCTAATAAGCTGTGTTAACTTTGGACTCCTTATCCGGGCCTCAGTTTCCTAACATGCAAAAATGGCAGAGTTTGAGCAAATGATGTTAATATGCCTTTTAAGTCTAAAATTGTTATATAGCCAGAAAGACTAGGGACTCTTTGTGTCACAAGCTGGGAAGGGGAGAGATCTAGAGACGGTCAGATGAGCACAGATTGTCTCTTGTTGGCTATTTGAATAAAGATCCCCTTTCTCAGATTTGGGAGATGCAACACAATGAAAGGCAGCTAGAGGAGTAGGTGGAAACATGTGCTGTTGTGTCATAACCTAGACCAGATAATATAACAGCGACAACTGTGCCCTGGTTGTTCTCCAAGTTTGGGGAGGTAGGAAGAAATAAAAAAGGAGTCACATATGTGTAATAAGAATTAAGGAAATGTTGCAAAAATACAAACAACAAGAAAACATTAAAGGAAGTGAGAATGTTTAGCCTGGAAGAAGGCTGGGGCCTTTGAATAATTATTTCTTAGGAAGAACAATGCAATTCTAAATAGAGAGCTTATCAACATGTTCTTGATACAGACCAGTGATTTTCAAACATTTTAATTTAGAAGCAAAATAGCCTCTTCAAATGAAATCATCTGCAGTACTATATATATATATATATTTCCCATATATACATATATATAAAGAATTTTTTAGTAGTTGAACTAGAGATGGGGGTTCCTACCTTCCAATTAGCTCAAGCACCTTTCCTGGAACTCTAGAATTTAAGGAATGCAGATTGAAAACAAGTAATTTAAATCACTATTTTTCAAATATTTTTCACCATGATCCACACACAGGATCTTACCTCCTCCTAGGATACACACATGCACACGCACACACATAGGTGTGAAAAAAAGTTTCACAAGATAATTTTAATTTTGTAGGTCATTTTATTCTATTCTGTTTATTTCTGTAATGTCAACCTTGATCCACTTAATTGATTTCAATACCTGCTAATGCATATGTTGCATCTCACAGTTGAAAACATTGATCTAGATTGAGAAAAGATGGATACAAATTGTCCCCCCAAAATTGTTAAATTTCTTCATTGTTAGCACGATTAACTGGCAGGAGTGGATGGATGGTGGAACTGTGTGTGGACAATGATTCCTACTGCATAGCAGTGTTGATGAAAGAAATATTACGTAGAAGAAGGATCATTAGATTTGCTGTACAATTATACAATGAGAGAAAACAAAACCAAGAAAGACACAGAGACTATGACTACATCAGTTAACCCAGTAAAAGAATTGCTCCTTTTCGGGCCAGGTGTAGTGGCTCACGCCTGTAATCCCAGCACTTTGGGAGGCTGAGGCGGGTGGGTCATGAGGTCAAGAGTTTGAGACTGGCCTGACAAACATGGTGAAACCCTGTCTTTACTAAGAATACAAAAATTAGCTGGGTGTGGTGGTATGTGCCTCTAATCCCAGCTACTCAGGAGGCTGAGACAGGAGAATCACTTGAACCTGGGAGGCGGAGGTTGCAGTGAGCTGAGATCACATCACTACACTCCAGCCTGGGTGACAAAACAACAGAGCAAGACACCCTCTCAGGAAAAAAAAAAAAAAAAAAATTGCTCCTTTACAACAATCTTCTTTTTTTATTCATCAAAAAGTCATTAGGAAAAAAAAAATCAAAATTTAAAAAAAAGTCATCTAGGATCTGAAGGAGAAAAAGCAGGATACATCTTGAAAGCCATTCACAAATAGTTCACAGTTTATACAAAAATAAATAAATAAATAAAGAGGAATCAGTAACAATTGAGAAGGAACCACAAATTCTTATAGAAATTTAGCTGTTATTCAAACAAATTAAAATACTGAGAGTATTGCAGTACTTTTTAAAGTTGACGTTTAAAATTGAACCTCCTTCCCATATTTAAGGAAGAAACAATAAGTGCAAAAACATTCTAATAATTGAAACAGCTCATTTTTTGTGTTTGTAACCTTGTGTTTATGATATAAATCAAAGAAATCAACCAACTGAAGTAGTGAAAAGAATCCTGACTGCTGGCTGGCTGTGTAGCCCAAACAGCCCCTGTGAGCTGCGGATTAGAAGGCACTTTCTCTTAGTGAATAGAAATGGAAACAACTAGAGAATCCGAAATTCAATGAGGAGCACCCTGAACTTCAAGCATTTTACATAGAAGATCTGTACATGTTTTGTAATTAACTGACCAGCTGTATTTTAGAAACCAGCCTGTGTTGTGTGACACCAAACCAAAATACTGTAACGGATGGGTCTAAGGCAGAGACATGTCACTCCAGACGAGGAGTTGCATCAGCGTCCATGCTAGTGAAGCAAGAAGAGAGGGAATTAGCAAGGCTGCACTTTATTCAGTCCTGAACGATGATTTTTATAATTTTATAGATGCAGAGGGTTTTATTTGTTTGGGTGTTTTAGTTGCTCTTTGCAACTTTAATTTGGTCCATTTCATTGTATTACCTCTTCTCAAATAGCTCTATAATTTCCTTGTCAGGTTCCAAACTAAAATAACCCCTAGAATACCTGGTGCTCAATAAATGGTAATTCATTTTCTCCTTCCCTTCAAAGGTGATGTTTCAGGAAAGGAAGGTAGATGGAATTCTGGGATAATGGCTTTATCTGGCAGTCTATGCTACTACTGAGGAGAAAAAAGGTGAACATTTGGTAGCCCCTATGGCACCCGCAAAAATCAAGCAGTCATGTAGTATGCTTGAAATTGACATGATAATGAGCTCATTTGTATTCCCATTTACAGCCCTTCCACTGACTTACTCGAAGACTGCTTAGCCAAATCCTTTTGATAGAATCTGACACAGCCTCCTCAATCTGGAGGTTTCTGTTTTTCTATTAAGGTGATCCCAAGACCCATTACAATTCACCAGTTCTGCACTATCTGTCCTTAGAGAGAAATTAAAAGAAGATGGGGAGCACGTTCAGAGAAACAAATGTTGGGAGAAACGTTAATACTCAAAAATTGAAAACACTTCCTTAATTCAACCTGATTAAGGATGAAGATCAATCTGAATTAGAGTACATTTCATGTAGAAAAGTTGTTTTTTAAAAATCATCTCATTCTTTTTGGAATGAAATGGAATATAAATAAATATTTTTAAAAAACAGATTAAAGATGGTGGGAAACAAAAACATCAAATCATTTCCAAGTGGAGGATCTGCTTCAGTGAATAGGTGAGGCCATATCACAATGTAAAACAATTATCTGGATGCAGACAATTAATCTACTAAGTCCTTAAGCTCGATTCTTCACAAACAATGTAAAGCAACAGCAAGGATATTTTTGCAGTGGTTCTTAGCCAGAGCTGTTCATCAAAAGTACCCCAGGGTATTTTCAAAATACAAACGCCCAGACTCACTCCAAACATATTCCGTCAGGGCACTTGTGGAAGGATAGGGAAAAAATGAGCATGCATGCTTTGGGAAAAAAAACTCCCAAGTTGATTCTTATGCACACCCTTAGCCAAAAACATGAATTTATTGAACATCCACTATCTTATAAACATTTTGCTTAGATAATCTTACAGATGGGAAATCTTACGAAGTTACACAGGCAAAATTTTGAATATCTGGTTCCAACTTCCATGCTTTGTCCTTAGCACCACATGCCCTACAAGATAACGTCAAGAAAGCCCAAATGCACCTTCTAGTTAATAAGACTAACTAGAAGTTAAGAAACAGAGGTTGATCCCAAATAAAAATGTACCAATCCCTGGCTGCTTAGAGAACTGAGCATACACCACACTTCCCGAGATGTGCAGAGCTGGTCCTGGGTATTGTTCCCTTAGGAAGAAATGGCAGCAGCAACACTGCCCAGCTTTCGAGTCTCTTTTCCTACACATGTGGTAGGAATTGTCACCTATCCCAGAGCTATATTTTATACCTGAACAAGCCTTTGTCCAAACATGTAGTGTTTCCTTGCTAGGACACATCTGGCCTGCTCCTTGAACTGGAGCTCTGAGATTAGCTGGCCAGATTCCAACTGAGAAGGCTTTTTATCTTTCTCACAGTGACAGGCAGCATTGGGAAGCCCCAGAGATCCGGCACAGGAAGGATGTTGATGATATTGTAGATGAAGTTGCTGATGATATCTGAGAAAATTGTCTTCCCCAAGTGCCATCATGCCCATTGTCATCTGACAAGACCAGACTGCAGTCTCTACTGCCTATCATGTCTAGTCGAATCTCTCAGCCTGTGAGCATCCTCCATCAATTTGCCTCCTCATCTTCCATCCCTTTAACCTGCTTTGTCCTCCCCAGAGGTAGGGGTTGGGCTCTTAACTCAGCCCATGTTCACAGTAGCCTTCACTCAGGGAAAACAACATCCTAGTCCACCCTAGTCACCCTTCATCACACGATGATCACAGCAGTTTGTGGGAATAGGCAATGCACACATTTGGGAGGCAGACTACCAGGATTTGCACCCTGCCTCTGGGCAAGTCATTTAACTTCTCAGAATCTCAATGTCCTTTTCTGCCAATGGGCATGATAACATCTGTCCTGTGAGACTATGGCTGGGAGAGAGGCTCCTGGAGGCAAGGAGAACATAATCTGATGAGATTATACTATGAGATTACTATTCGTAGTACAATCTGGATTATAGCATGGAGGTGTACTATGAAGTCTGGAGGTCTCATCTCTTTTTTACCCATCCTCACTCCATACAAGGGAGAGGTGTGTGTTATCAAGTTAGTTGGTTATCCATTCTCTGCACTCACAGTCTCCCGAATGACTACAGATGCCCAGAGATTAAGGCTCTGTCACTTTCCAGAAGAACCTCCCTGAGAGAGAATTTCCTTATCACTAACCTAACCCTCTCTCATTACTTAGGTTTAAGCCCTTGTCTTACCTGCTTTTCTTAGAAAATGAAAGATATAGACAGTTGCTATACACTACAAAGGAGACCTCCCTGGCTCTGAAACCACCATGTGCATATATTCCTGACTCCTCCTATGATGGTAGTGGCAGTGAAGAGCTACATGACAGGGCAGCACATTGAGACCTGGAGGAAATATGGCAAACAGAGAGGTCACTGATCTGGGAATCAGGACCCCTGACGCCCACTCAAGACTCCATCACTAACTGGACCTTCCTCACACAAGTCACTTTCTTTGCTGTTCCTCAGTTGTGACTTCTACAATGTGCACAGCCAATCTCTAAGGTCCCATCAAGAGAGAAGATTCCGTGATCTAGAAAAATGCTTACTAGCAACTGCCTTGTTGCATACTGTCATTCTGAAATCATTCATATCTGTGACACCTGTTTTATGTATATCACATGCCTTTGGGTAGTAGAAGTACTCATCATTCCCCATCAGTAGAAGAGAACTACAGGAAACAGAAGCCTTCTTCAGGCTTGTGGAGTGACAGAATGAGGGGTCTCATTCTGAACTACAAGCTTAGCTTTTTTCGAGCATCATCTTTTCTTCATACATACACAATAACACAACATTGTCTTAGTGCACTTGCACTCTCTCTCTTTCTCTTTCCAGAAAGGAAATTTTAGGGGTTTTGTTATTTAAGAATTCTCAAAGATAATCCTTTCACACCACCACCAATAAACAGAGCGACATTAAGGCTAAACTTAATTTTTATTTTTTAAAAAGAGACCGTTCTATGTTCTTCAAAGCGATTTTTCTTTTAAAAATGTATTTTCAACTGGTCATTCTCACCACCTTCTTGCACACCTCTTAATTTTCTGTGGGACAGATTTATACACTCCAGATGCTGAGCTGGAGCCACTATAATTCCACCTGCCACATCTGGCTCTTTGGCACGCCAGGCCAGAAGCTTCAAAGTTGCATCTCTGCGCCATTCGTGGTTAGACTGCTGGCTGCTGCTTTATCTCCTTGGATGTAATTTTCCTTTGATTCACCTATAATTCTGAAGAATTGATGCATTTGTATCCATTTTGAATAAGGTTCTATACAAATGCTTCATTTGATCTCTGAGCAGACCCTTTTATTTCCTCTTATGTGGCCTCGCCTTTAATTCAAGCATAAGCCTTAGAGCAACTCTGAACCACTGTGCCTGATTCTTTGCACAAGCAGTTTTGTTTGTTCCAAGTGCCCTGCTTCTTGTTCTTGGGGGAAGAAAAGATAGTGGCGGGGGGAGGGGAGCCATTCATTTTCCTGCATTTGAGAAGGGGAAGGGACAGACAGGTGCGCTTCAGTGATGTCTACTCCACCCCTTTCTCATTCAGACACAGCCTTAATATTATACCCCCTATTTTTTCAAACAACCCGATTCCTTTGGGAGGCACCAGTGAGGACATGTGAAGTATTACTACAAAGCATCATTCCTTAAAGTGTGTCCTACAGAACTTTCATCGATTAGATGCTTTGAATAGCCCCCTGCAGAGATCACAATACACATTAACATAGTAAATGTTCTGAGAAGTCCTGCGGCATAGAAACATAGACACATTTGATTTTCTCAAGCAGTTGCCCAAATTTGTTTGAATATAAAGCTTTTTTTCACTTAACACCCATTAGCCTCCCATCAGAGCCTCGGCAGTGGGTGCTGCTGTGAAGGAGCGTTCTTGGTTCCCCTTAGTGAGTACACAGCACTGACACAGCCCGGTGGCTCTTCAGCCATGCCAGGAAGCTGGGCATTTATTGCCACAAAGGTGCCACAGTTCAAAACAACTGTAGTCAGAAGAGAGAATAGGACCAATTTTCCTGAGTGTCTCAAACACCGAAAACAAACAAAAAACCAACCTTGACTCCAACATACCAGAGGAATTCCAGACTAATTTTCCCAAAAGAAACAACATTTAAATAAATAAACAACATTTAAACATTTAAAGAAACAACTATTGAATAAATTAAATAAAGAAACAACATTAAATAGACATTTAAATAAATAAGTAATTATTGAAATTAAATGAACAGGATAAGGGTATGGTGTACTAAGACAATTACTTGGGGGAAATTTTTATTTGAATGCCTAAATTCTAGGGATTTTTGTTTTGTTTTGTTTTTGTTTTTCACCTAAAAGCTTGTACTAATCTTTTTACATCTATATCCTGTGGTCAATGTATAGATATGGTTATGGTAGGCCCTAAACATTCCTGGGTTTGGCATAGGCAAATCCAACTATTCACAAGGGATCTCAAATACCCAGGATATGTCCTTTTCCAATTTGCTAAAACCCACTGATAACCAAATTAACACATCTCATATCTAGTGTGTGAGTTCAAATTACCACCCAGCATCCACATCTATGAAGTTTTGGGTTCTCTTCTTTCTGTAGGCAGAAATTTTATGGAAATGATAAAACTTTTCAGATTAAGATGAATTTATATTTAGACTCACTATTGTATTATAATAAGGCAATGTGATATAGAGTTGTCATATTTTACATATTACCTATCTATTTCTAAAACCATTGAGGGTCTGAGAAGGGCTTAAATGTTTTTGTTATGCATTACTTCATTGTATTAGAAAAAGTCTATGCCAGATTTGCTTTTGTGAATTTGGTGATTTTTAAAGGACTGCAAATCTCTATCCCACCCAATTTTTAGCTATTTATCTGATTTGTAACTAGTGTTTATCTAATTTGTGATTGATTCATCTCTTACTGTTTTTCTATTTCTTCCACAAACCAAATCAAATTGGTAGACGTGAGACAACTGAAATAGCAGGAATATATTAAAAGGGATGTACTGGACCATTCTTATATTGCTAGAAAAGAGGTTTAATTGGCTTAAAGTTCTGCAGGCTGTACAAGAAGCGTGGCGTCAGCATCTTCTCAGCTTCTGGTGAGGAGTTCAGGAAACCTACAATCATGGCGGAAGGCTAAGGGGGAGTCAGAGCATCACATCGTGAGAGCAGAGGCAAGAGACAGAAGGGGGAAGTACCATACACTTTTAAACAACCAGATCTCATGAGAATTCACTCACTATCACGAGAATGGCACCAAGCCATTCCTGAGGGATCCACCCCCACAGCCCAAACACCGCCCACCAGGCCCTGCCTCCAACATGAGATTTAAGGGGGACCAACATCCAAACTACATCAAGGGGTTTTCACATTGAACTACATAATCTGTGATGTTTGTTCCAATGCAAAGATTATATCAGTCTTCAAACTTTAGTCACCTTTATGAAATGGTAATGATAGTTAAAGCTTTCCCGATCAATTTTCTATTTATACTATGAACTCCAGCAAGAAAATCTGAGCATTATGATGTCACAAACTCCTAACTCTTACACGGAGAGTTAGAAGGTCAAAATTCTACCACCAAACTAACATGTGGATGTTGCATAGGCTATTACAGTTATCCAAGTTAACACATTCACACACACACAAAAAGATAATAATGACAACACCTTATATATACTTTATAGTTTAGAAAATACAAGCCAGACTGCCACAGTTCAAACCACAACTCCAATCCTTTTAGCTTTGTGACCTTGGTCAAGTCACTTAACCTTTCTGTGGCTCAGTTCCCTAATCTATAAAATGGGGACAGTAATAATGTTACAGTAGGTAGCTAGCCAGGTATGAGCAGGACAGGAGAGGGTTCCCCAGCACACACCATGAGAGGTGGGCAACCATCAGGGATGGTCAGGCAGTTGTTAACCATTTCTCTAAAGTAATAACTGATCACAGCTGGCGCCAGGGAAAGGCAGTCGCCTACTAGATAGAAAACACCTGAAACTGATCAGTAGCTTCCCAGGAAGATCTCAGAAGTAGGGAGAAGTAATGCAAGATCCCGGAAGTGTGTCAATGTATAAAGCCCCAAGTCTTGGTTTCTCAAGTCGCCCCCTTTGCCCTCTCCCAAGTTGTACTTCCCTTCCTGTTCTAAAGCTTTTTAATAAACTTTCACTCCTGCTCATAAACTCCCCTCGGTCTCTTCTTCTGCTTTATGCCCTTAGTTGAATTCTTTCTTCTAAGGAGGCAAGGACTAATGCAGGGTAACTCAGATTCCTGCCACCCATAACACATTTGGTGCCGAGAATTATTTGCCACTGCTAATATTTGTACTCTCTCTTAGGGCGGCTGTGATGATTAAAGAGTTAATAAATGCTGCCATCATCATCATCAACATCTCAGCTGATTCTCAACACAACCCTAGGAGGCAATGGGTGAGATATTATTATCAACCTGCATATGAGGCAAGTTTAATGATTTGCTCAAGGTTACATATCTAGTAAAAGGCAAAATAGCATCTCAAAAATGGTTCTTCAAATTAGACAGAAGGAATAAGTTCTGAAGATCCATTGTACAGCATGGTGACTATAGTTAATAAGAATGTATTGTATACTTAAAAATTGCTGAGAGTAGATTTTAAATACTCTCACCACAAAAATAAGTGTGTGAGGTGATGGATATGTTAATACAGTCAACCTGTATATCAAGTTATCAGTATAATGATATAACCATTCCACAGCCATATACATACATCAAAACATCACATTGTGCGCCATAAATATATATACTTTTCATTTGCCAATTAAAAATTAATTAATTAACATTGAAAATCAAAAATTGAAAATAAAAATGGTTCCTCTGACCAAGGGCACCTCCATTATCTGCAGGGTCTAGGACAAGAATGTTAAGTGGAGGCCCACATACCATAATTCTGAATGTTTAAAAGTTATAAATCAAGCTACCAAACTTCTAAATGCAATATGTTCAAGACTCCTATCTTAACAAATATTTCTCCATAATGCAAACATGCTAAAATAAATCTGAAACTAAAATTTGTGCACACACCCACACACAATTGGGTAAAATAGCAAATATGAAATTAATATTGAGTGTGTCTAAACGCTATACTGATGAGCCAGAAATATACAGATGAGTAATAAAAACGTAATCTTTACATATGTACATTATATCCATTTATAAAATTTATTTCTTACCTCCTTTGCAGCAAAATCATGAATCATGTTGTTAAATTAATGATTTTCACATAATCTATGTTCCATTGTCAGTAATACCAAATTAGACAAACTTTCTTGAGCTATTGCCATTCTTAAATAATTTTTTAAATTTAATTTTAATTAAAAATTTTGCAGTAGTAACTGGAATTGTCAGTAAAAAAATGCTTAAAGTAATACTTAGATTCAGAAATGCACCATGAATTTTACATATCATGTATAAACATTATAATGGGGTTATACATGAAAATTATCTTCATTGCAGAAAAATATTGAAGTTCATTATATAAATCATCATCTCTCTTATGGTGATTTTCATCAGCTCTTCAAGCAGTAGCTGGAATGATACAGTATTTCTTAAGTTCTTTCAAACTTTTCAATGTTTGGATATTTAAAGAAAAACCAAAAACATTACAATATGTTGCTCAATTTATTCAAATCCCTTTTCAATTGAAACTATATTTTGTTGCTTCTTGTCCACCATCCTACAGATGTTTGCTTTCCTTGATTTAATTTTCTTATTTTTTTATTGCCACTACTGTTGAATATGTCACATCCAGTTCCTTTCATTATAGAAAAATTATTTTCTCTGTAATTTAAAAATGTTTTAGCCATAATAAAACAAACTAGGCAAACTCAAATCTCTCTGTTCTGTAACTTTTCTGAGATTAATAAAAAGTTATAGTGTATACCAAATAACTATGTATAGCACAAATTTAAAATTAATATCATTTTCTACCAATGTCTACAACCTGCTTTTTATTTGAGGATTTTCTATGATTCTGCTTACCTGGTCTAGTGAATCTTATCTAAATTTAATCTAATTATTTTAATATCATTGTGTTAGCATTTCCGTTACAAGCCTAAGAGTAGATGTAAGGTCGAATTTTATATATTTCAGGAAGATGTTTCATCTTCAGATAAATTTAGAAAATGTAGTACATAATCTTTGATTTTTTTTATATTTGTTTTCATTTATGAAGCACTATGGTCTAAGTACATAATATTTGACATGTTCCAATGAATATCATCATTATCAATTGATGTCATGTCTCCTAGTAACAAATTCAAACAGTGCATGCAACATGACACAAAGAATACATCTGAGTGTCAGAAATACTAGCATGTACACCTTTTTCTAAGCACTCATGTTAGCTCCATTATCCAAGGCTTGCTCTTGACAAACTTTTTTTTTTTTTTTTTTTTGAGACAGAGTCTCACTCTGTCTCTCAGGCTGGAGTTCAGTAGCATAATCTCAGCTCTCTGCAACCTCTGTCTCTCAGATTCAAGCAATTCTCTACCTCAGCCTCCTAAGTAGCTGGGATTACAGGTGTCTGCCACCACGCCTGGCTAATTTTTTTGTATTTTTAGTAGAGACGGGGTTTCACCATCTTGGCCAGGCTGGTCTTGAACTCCCAACCTCATGATCCACTGACCTCAGCCTCCCAAAGTGCTGGGATTACAGGTGTGAGCCACCACACCCCAATCACTTTTGACAAACTTTTAATCAATCCGTAACATTGAAAAGTGTATTCTTCAATTCTTCAATTAAGCCCGTATCTCAGGTGTAAAATCATTGAAATTCTCATTTATTTTGATGTTCTTGTTTTCTTCCTTTGCTAGTTCAAGAGACTCGTGTAATAAATGTTAGATTTCAACATTGATTTTAGTCTCTTGCACAATGTAGTTGACCTGCACAATATTTCCTTCTTCTGTTTCATGCATGATTTCTCTCATTTTACAGTCCTGTGTAATAGTCAGCTTTTGATGCAGCAACAAACAACCCCACCATCTCAGTGACTTGCAAGAATAAATACTTTCTGCTCACAAAGGTTTGGGGTAGAGTATAACCATATTAGGACTTTGTAACCTGTTCCAGGCTCTTCTGGGCTCAGTATGGTCCCACAAGTCTTCCTACTCCAGCACCCAAGATGAAGGAACATCCATTATCCAGTGCATGAGGTTCTCAAAGGGGAGGGCAGAAGACCTGTGTAGAGACACAGGAAATCCCCACACGCACATGTAAAGCTTCTCCTTGGGTGAGGCATATATCATGTCCTCTCACATTCTTCAGCCAGGGCAAATCACATGGCCAAGCCAGGAGTAAATAGAATGGAAAAGTATATCCCAACTAGAGAAATGTGTGGCAAAGGAAAGGAGAGGATGAATAATTGTCAACCATACTGTCTACCAAGATCACCCTCTTGAAAACAACTACTTGCTTTCTTCCAGAGAACCAAAGTATCAACCAATCAAGTCTTCAGGCTTAAAGCCTAGGATCTCATGATTTCCATCAAACTCAGTTGCAGCTCCTCTTGATCCAAAGATCTATGAACTTAGGGGAAAAATGTTTTTGTCCCCACACACTCAACACACAGTAATAAATTAGGAGGAGAATAACCACAATAAGTATTTCTGCTCAGAAACAGAAGAAATGGGAGACACCAGTCCACAGCCATTCTGAAATCTCACCAAGCAAACGTTGCCAATAGAAAATGTACCTTGATTAGGCCCCATTTCTACTCCCTGAGAGTGCTGCCTGAGTTTATTCTTCTTCACATCTCTTGCCTTCACTCTCTAAGAGTTCTGTCCTCTTTTACGATCATGCTTGGCCATATTGGAAAAGGGCATTAGAAAATGTTTCCCTGGTGTTTAAGCAGCTTCTTACATCTGTCTCTATAAACTTAGGTTATTTTGCAACTCACTCATAGTCTTTGTTAGTCTGTGCCAAAGTACTTTTCATAACACAGGGCTAGTTTAAATGTTGGGGAGATTTATTTGTTTATTTTAATCTATTTGATTCCAGTCAACTTCATATGTTAATACTTACATACACAATGATTTTCTACTCATGAATCTCACCCTCTCTCTATTTTTCTCCCTTAATTGTGGTACTTTAAGCTTGTCAGCCTTCAGTGGGACCATGTCCTTCTTTTTACTGTAAGCTATTTTGTCCAACTGATATAATTTACTGGGAGCTACATTATTTATTCAGTCAGATATCTCAGTAAAAGGTGTGTAAGCCACGCTCTTGATTTGGTCTTGTTCCCAGGCTGTGTCTTAGTGGCAACACACCTGCATTTAGCCCTTGCCCTCAGGTTACACATCAGAAAGAGAATTTTTTTGGAAAGAAATGAGAAACAGTAGCATAGATTAAATCAGCAAATCTCAGAATTTTTGAATTCTCATATTTTCACTTTCATTCCTTATTACAAACAGGCTAATTCTTTTCTCAGTTCCAAATGCAGCCAGTAACAACTAACCTATGCAACCAGCATTCTATCTCAAAGCCCCCTCACACAAAGCCATAAAGTCAATAGGTACATTTCCCACCTATGATAGTTTTACCAAGTGTTTCACCAATGTATAATGTAAGTTGCCATTTTTCCAGATTCCCATTATATTCCTTGATGCCTGAAACAATGCCACATATTTGAAACTTTTGTTATGGCAGAGCCCACTCCTAGTACCAATTCCTGAATTTATCAGCTTTTGTTGTTGCAACAACCACAAAAATATCAGTGGCTTATAACAACTAGCATTAGTGCCTTGCTTGTGTTACTTGAGGACTATGGGTTAGATCAGTTCTGCTGAGATCTACCGGGCTCTGTTAGGCTCTTTGGAGTTCCAATGACACCTGATTGTCTCTAAAAGTCTTCTCTATCTGGGACCCAGGGTAAAGGACTACTCGCTGCTGGGGTGTGCTCTTCTCATGGTGGAGGACAGAAGATCAAAGGGGAAGTTGAGTCAAACCACACAAGCACATTAAAGTTTCAGTTTGGACTCTATGTAGGTCAAATCCACTGTGAGTCATATGGCCAAACTCAAAGTCAGCTGGGTAGGGAATATATCCTTCCCATAAGAAAGCTTGGCAAGGATGAGGAGGAAGGAAATAATTAGGAGAAGGGATATAATCTATCCCACCCGTTAATATAATCATCTCATTTTGAATTCTCCATTCTAGATAGTGATCATTTGTTTCATTTTTATGTGTGTATACATAGTTGCATTAAGTTTGTTGCTTTGTTTTGTTTTGTTTTTTTTGAATGTGAGACAGGGTCTTACTCTTTCTCCCAGGCTGGAGCACAGTGGTGCAGTCATGGCTCACTGCAGCCTTGAGCACCTGGGCTCAAGCCATCCTTCTGCGTTAGCCTCCCAAGTAGTTGGGACTACAAGCATAAACCACCACAGCAATTTTTTTTTTTTAATTTTACAGACAGGATCTCACTATGTTGCCCAGGCTTGCCTCCTAGTCCCAAAGTACTAGGATTACAGGCATGAGTCACTGTACCCAGCCCGCATTAAATTCTTCAATATTAAGAGCAGGCAGGAGAAGCCTGCTGGTGATAGTCTTGATGGTGATAAACTCCAGAGCCTAAAGAAATGCCATCACAGGCATATCAACTTTCAGTTTCCATACTTCTTTCCTCACGGACCAGCTACAAACATTTTGCAGACTGGTACCAGCTTGCAGACTGAACTTCTCTCCAGTACAAACCTCCAGGGATGTATGTTAAATAAATGGGTTTACAGCAGTTATCTGCATTATAACAACAAGATTAATCCCAGACCCTTCCTGCAGGTGGGGAAATGTTCTCCTGTGAAAGATTTTTCAGGCAAGACTAGAATGTACAGGGAGGTCTAAGGTGAAGGAGAAGAAATGAGAAATTGAGAGAGTAAAACAAAGACACAGAGAGCGAGTAGGTGAAGCACAGAGAGAGGTACAGAGAATACTCACTGATAGGAAACGGATTTGGGTACCACAGAAGCCTCAAGAGGAGAGAGGCACTGATCAACACTGAGACATTTTGTTTTGTGTTAAAGACTCATAAGGAATATTAGGCCTCATTAGTAGGAGCCCGTTGTCAAAATGTGAATAATTGATGTGAGATAGAATACATTCATAGCCATTTCCATCTTAGTATTGAGGTGTTCATCAATTCCCACGTTAAGGATAGTAGACACAATGGGCAAATGTTGCCAGTTATTGGGAGAGGATGAGGCAAAACCAAAGACCTGGGAAGAGGGTCCTGCCTAGGTATTCTCTGCAGTGAAGGTCATGATGGGTAAGGGATGACAGGAGAGCACTGTGAACATGGTGAGCATGATATAACCAAAGAGCCTGGAAGACACGAAAACAGGAGATGGAGAGACGAGGATGTGAATACATGCTTAGCCTACCTCACAGCTTTGCTCATGCCTAGCCCAGGGAACAGCCTAAGAGGTTGATGTTTCAGTTATGTTGCAGGTGATCTGAGCAGATGCAGAGCTAAAACACAGGCAACCACAAAGGACACTATATCCGAATTCTGCTGTTTCTATCCTCCTCTGCTAGGACATTTTTGATAAAAATAACCTAAAATATCTCAGAGAGGTACAGAAGAGGTGATCATTATATTATCTGACTGGCTTCACAGATTCAAAGTCCACTTCGCAAATGCCATATAGTAAGCAGCTGACCCAGAAATACAAAGACTGACTTGCTAAATCATCATTGCCCTTATTTGAGGAAAAACCTTGCTAGATATTAAACTGAGAGTAAACCTGGGTCTCACAATTCATTCCATGGTTGACCAGTCTTACGAGTTAGAATTTGTGTCATTATGGTTTTTTCACTGTGGAAGGTATCTGTGGATAGTGTGAGCATATCATTTATTATCCAAACCAAGACAATTATGAAATTAAAGGGTGCTATTAATTACAGCAAGATGGGCATAAAGCAGGATGATCCCAAGCAAACCAGGATAATTTCTAGAATGTATGTGTTTTAGTCTCTAAAGATGGTCCCCTCTCCATAGTCTAGGCATACGCTGCTCTTCTTCAATTCAAGAGATTGAATCTATTTCCCCTCCCTCGATTCCTGAACTGGCAGTGCGACTTGTTCTAACCAAGTGAATGCAGTGGAAGTCACGCTGAGCTGTTTGCAATCCTAGTGTAAGTGT
Source organism: Piliocolobus tephrosceles (assembly GCF_002776525.5). NCBI lineage: Eukaryota > Metazoa > Chordata > Mammalia > Primates > Cercopithecidae > Piliocolobus > Piliocolobus tephrosceles. The sequence goes on from NC_045434.1 coordinate 70,960,803, forward strand.
GACAGCTGCTGCTTTTACTCTCTTGCAACTCAGTAGCCATGCTCTAAAGAAGTCCAGGCCCTCAAGTATGCAAGTACATGTGTGATCCCCAAACAAACATGTGGAGAAGAACCACCCAGCTAAACTAGAGAAGCATGAGAAATAGTACATTGTTGCCTTAAAACATTATCTTTTAGAATGGACTGTTACTAGCAATAGACAACTGGTCACCCTCCTTATGGGTAATAGTTTGCCATCCACATACAGAACTACTTAGACTAGTATCAGCCCATAAAAGCACCACATTCCATTTCATCTCTATTTGACAGTCTTTACAAGGGAAAATCCCAAGTGATCTGAAAACACTGTTACAGTTGCTGCCAGATAGGTAAGTCACATGACCTTGAACACAGGTAGCTACATTTACAAAGTATCCCTTCAAAGATTTCTTTAGATTTCAAAAGGAGAGGCCGATACACTGACATTTTCATTGACTTCTTTTCTATTCTGTTTTGCTCTTTTCTGATATCTTGACCAAATGTTTTTGGATAACTAGAACATCTTTGGATCTTCAAGTATCTCTTTGCAAGCTTGGTATCTTTGCTATTAAGTTGTTTGGAAAGTCAGATAAATCTCTCTTACCCAGAGCTTTTTAAAGTTCTTAGCAGCAAAGTCCTGAAAAATTTGCTTCTCAGCAACAACTGTGAGTCCTACTGGATGGTCATAACATTGAATAAGATGATTGTGGCAGGGGGAAAATGGGGAGCAGAGGACAGCCTCTGCTGAGGCAGAAGACCCTCAGACTCCACCTAAATGGTGCTTGAAGAAACAGCTAATAAAAACAGAACTCTAAAAGGCCATGGCAACCTATAGGAATCCTGCTTGACAAACCTCTCATAAATAGAACAAAAGCAAATTTAAGCACAGATGTTTTTGCTATTGTTAGAATTTTCCATCCGGGGTGCCTGACTTACAGAAGTTTTTATTATTTTGGTTAGTCAGTCGATAAAAAAGCAAAAGGAGCTATACAGGAACAACATTAATAAGTCCTAGTAGAATCTACATGCTGTCAGTGACCATCAAAAAGGTATCATCGTGTTAAGTGCATTGCGAAGAAGTAGTTCAGGATGTACGTGTTTTGATCCGCCAGGCAAACGTCTATAGCATTATGTTTGCCAACCTGCCACCTTAATGTACAATTGTTACCTATCAATTATCCCAAAAATTATCAGAGCAAAAGGCAATCTGGTAACTCTATTTATCGTGTACGTTCCCATTCCTTCTTACTATTATCTTCACCCCTAGGGCTTCTCTTCAAGCTCAGTTCTTTCAACTACTTTGGCCAGTGGGCCCTTGATCATTGGCAAAGTCACTTTATTCAGATAGCAAGGCATTTCATCCATGTGACCTCTGAGTCTTGCAGTCTGGAAAACCAATAAGAATTGCTCTGTGATATAGTTAGGAAAGAGGACATGGGCTCTACAGGCTCACAGCCTTGGGCTGAAGTGTGGGCTCTGCCACATGCCAAATGTGTGATCCTGGTTTTTCTAAATCCAGATTTCTGCCTGGGGGCATTTTCTGGACAGCAGTACAAGGAGGGGGTACCAAAGCAAAGTATAGCAATTGCAATGTGTCAAGGAGGCAAAAATGAGTTCAAGGAAGTAGAATCACCTAGAATTTATAGAGCAAATTACCAGACAGGTACAACTTAGAAGAAGTAAAGGAATATGTATAGGAGACCCCTTCAATCTGCTACTGAAAAATATATTGTTACCACTTAGGGTGAAAATCCCCCAAACCAGACAAACAACAACTAGGGGACTATAGACTGAACAACTTTTAGAGCTCCCTCAATGCTAGAAAAAGTTCAAGTTCTAATTAACCAAAATGGAGAGACTTGGTTCATTCAGTAGTGATTCCAGAAGTGTCTCATCTAAGTATTACAGCTAAATTAGCCTTAGAATTAAAACTACTCCAGATCAGCCCTTTAAAATCTTAAAATAAGGTTTTAAAAAACCAAGCTGATCTTCAATTAATGTAACTATCTGCCAGATCAGAAATCTATACTAATGAAAGGAGGACCAAAAAATCCAGACATTCAACAATGTGAGATTCACAATGAGCAGCACCCAGGCAAAATATACAAGACATGAAAAGGATCAGAAAACTATGACTGATAACCAGAAGGAAAACAAGTCAATAGAAACAGATGTAGAAATGACAGAGATGATAGAATTAGCAAACAAGGACATCAAAAACAGCTATTACAAATATGCCAAAAAATTTAAAAGAAGATATAGACATAATGAAGAGATAAATGAAAGATAACAAAAAAAAAGAACTAAATGAAACATCTCATTGAAAAATACATCTCAAATGGAAAATTCACTAGATAGAGTTACCAGAAGATTAGATACTACAGAAATAAAGTCTTGAAGACAGAGCAATGTAACTGTCCCAAATGGAACACAGGGGGAAGAAACCCAGAATTTCAGTGACTATAACATTACATGAAATAGTATAACATATGTGTAACTGAAGTACTAGGGAATGAATAAAAACATCTGAAGAAATAATTATCAGAAATTTTCAAAACTTGATGAAAGCAATAAAACCAGAGATCGAGAAGTTCAACAAACCCCAAGCAGGGTAAACAAAAAGAAAACCACATCAAGGCACATCACAATCAAATTGCTATAAACAAGTGAAAAGAGGAAACATTTAAAAGCCATCAGTGGAAGAAGGTACACCATACTCCAGGGGAATAAGGATAAGAATGGCCGTATATTTCATATCAGAAACATTGAAAACTAGAAGACAATATAATGTATCTTTAAGGTGCTGAGAGAAAGAAATCTAGAATTATATACCCTATGAAAATATCCATCAAAAACAAAGGTGAAATAAAGATGTTTTTAGAAAAACAAAAGAAAGTATTTCAGAATAAAGAAATAAAGAGCATTAGAAATGCTAAATACTTAGATAAATATAAAATACTTATTTCATATTTTAATTTCTATAGAATATAGTTGCTTATAGAAAAAGCAGAAGTGTATTGTGATATTTATAACATATAGGCATACAATATATGTCAAAAAATGCAAAGAAATAAGAGAAGGAAGTATATTGTTATAAGTTTCCTATATCAAGCATAAAGTGGTAAGATGTTATTGGAAGTTGACTGTGATAGTTAAAAATCCAGGAAGAAAATCCTGAAACAACCATAAAAACAAGCAAAATCTCAGCCTGGCAACATAAGGAGATCTTGTCTCCACAAAAAATAAAAAGCTAGCCAAGCATGGTGGTATATGCCTGTAGTCTAAGCTACTGGGGAGGCTGAGGTGGGAAGATCACTTGAGCCTGGGAGGTCAAGGCTGCAGTGAGCCATGATTGTACCACTCCCTTTCAGCCTGTGTGACAGAATGGAACCCAGTCTCAAAAAAATAAATAAATAAAATAAAATGAAGAAGTGTAGCTAATAAACAAATGATGGAGATAAAATGGAATATTCAAAAACAGCTAGTTCTTCAAAAAGAAGGCAGGAAAAGAAACAGAAAGAAAAAAGGACAAATAAAAAACAAATAGTAAGATGGTAGATTAAAATACAACCACATCAAGAATTACATTAAATGTAAATGACCTAACTCCTCCAATTAAAAGGGAGACTTTATCACTCTGAATAAAAGGAGGACCCAACAGTGTGCTGGTTACAAGAAATGCACTTTAAATATAAAGAAACAAATAAGTAAAAATTAAAGGACAAAAAATATATACCAGGTATATACTAATCAGAATAAAGGTAGAATAGCCATATTAATCACAGACAAAACAGACTTCTTGACAAAATATACTTCTACAATAAAGATGATAATTTTATAAGATAATTATTTTATGTAGTCTTATGTTTCTAATGTAGCAATAGAGGAGCTGAATGATATCAAATGATGTTAAAGAAGTTGACTACAGGACTATATCATGTAGATATTTATGTAACATATTAATAATTGCTATTTTAAGTGCAACAAGAAAGGTGTTAAAAAGTTGTAAGCAAAAGCATGATTTCATTTACATTTTAAGAAATTCTCTCTGAGTGTAGAAAGGATTTGGGGGAAAATAGGTCAAAGCAAGGAGTACAGTAGGAGCTGTGGCAAAAGTCTCGATGATACAGGAAGATGATTTGGATGAGAGCACTGACAGAAAAGATAAAGTGAAGAAGACAGATTCAATGCCATTTTAATTGTTTGAAAGGCACAACATTTTACTGATTGGGTATGGGGTTCAGGGAGGTGTAAAAAATATGACTGCTAGGCTTCTGATATAAATAATTAGATTTTAAATGGTGCCATTCTCTGAAATGGGAGAAGGTTAGAAGATGAGCAGTTTAATTCTGAGACATTGAAATGGAAATGGTAAGCAGGCAAATAAATACATAAGCCAGAGGGATCAGAAGAAAATAAAATTTAGAAGTCATCAGTATGGAAATGCTGTTTAATCCAGGAAGTGGATGAATTTGCCTAGGAAGAGAATGATTGAGTCATGGAGCAGAAGTAAAGCAGAGAAGAAGTAGATTCATACACATGAAAGATAAAACCACAGTGAAGGAATAGAGACAATGTGAGAGAGACAAAAAAATGCCTGTTTAGTTTTTTGTGTTTTTGTTTGTTGTTGTTGTTGTTGTCTTGCTCTGTCCCTCAGACTGGAGTGAGGTGGCAAGATCTCGGCTCACTGAAACCTCCGCCTCCCCAGTTCAAGTGGCTCTCCTGCCTCAACCTCCCAAGTAGCTGGGATTACAGGCGCCTGCCACCACACACAGCTAATTTTTGTATTTTTAGTAGAGATGGGGTTTCACCATGTTGGCCAGGCTGGTCTCAAACTCCTGACCTCATGATCCACCCACCTCAGCCTCCCAATGTGCTGCGATTACAGGCACGAACCACCATGCCCAGCCAAATGCTTAGTTTTCAGGATTAACGACAGACATAAATCCTCGGATTTGAGAATCACGACTAACAGCAAGCAAGTAAAAAGAAATCTTCAACTAGACATATCATGATGAAACATCAAAGACAAAAATAAATTCTTAAATGTAACCAGATAAGAAGGGCAGCCCACTCACAAGGGAATGATAATTAGACAGAAATCATGCTTTTAACAACAACAATGAAAGCCAAAACAAATCAGTGGAATAATATCTTCCACAATGCAGAGGAGAAATAACTGTCAAGCTATAATTGTAGATTTTGAGAAACCATTACTGAAGATTAAGGGCAACATGAAGACATCTTCGGACCAACAAAAGTAAACATTCATAAATACCTAAGAAAATTATACAAAGAAACAATAATGAAGGGTGACTAACTCTGCCATGTACAAAACACACTATCAAGATACAGTAATTAAAACACTGGGGCAAAGGCAAAAGATTAAGCACACATATAAATAGAGCAGACTATAGCACCAGACAGGAATGTAACATAAAGGAATGTAATTTCTAATGAAGCTAACAACAAAAATCAGTGAGAAAAACATAGATCGTTTAATACATTGTCAACAAAGCTTTAAAAGGAATTAGGCTGGATCTCTGCCGTTTTACACCAAAAATAAAATTCCAGATAGATCAAAGATCTAGATGTAAAAAAACGAAGTACTAAAAATACTAGAAAAAAACATGGGAAACTTTTTAAGATTTCAGAATGAGAAAGCTGAATTATGATCCAAACTTAGAAGGCATAAAGGAAAAATAATAAACTTGACTATGTAAAAATAGAAAGTTCTAGTTGGAAAAGAAACACGATAAATTACATAAAGAAAAAAACTACACTGGAAAATATCTCTGCAAGCCATATTCGCTAATGTTGAAGTCTTTTTTCCCTTCTCACATTTAAAAAAAAAAAAAGGCTTTTCATTTCTGGTCTCTGGAAGATCCTTTCAGTGTTTTTTCTTAGTTTGAGCCAAAGTTCACCCTAGTTCATACCTACTCATTCTCCATGTTCCCACCTAATAATCACCCCCTTCACATCCTTTAGGAAGCGCTCCCTGACTCCCTCAAACTGTAGACACTTCTAGGCACTCTCAGTGCATCCTCTGTTCATTTCAGAATGAGGGAGTGCAGTGGCGCGATCTTGGCTCACTGCAAGCTCTGCCTCCCGGGTTCACACCATTCTCCTGCCTCAGCCTCCCAAGTAGCTTAGACTACAGGCTCCCGCCACCATGGCCAGCTAATTTTTTTGTATTTTTAGAGATAAGGTTTCACTGTGTTAACCAGCATGGTCTCGATCTCCTGACCTTGTGATCTGCCTGCCTTGGCCTCCCAAAGTGCTGGGATTACAGGCATGAGCCACTGCGCCCGGCAGTGTTGAAGTCTTTGAGAGCCCTAATAAATGACAGCACCTTACCCTGTCTTAATTCTGGACAAACTGAGAAATTAAATAGAGGAGTGGAATCTAGAGGTCAAAACAATTTTATTTCTGATTAAAATTTAGTTGTCATACATTGCTTGGTGAGAGAGCCAAATGCGTCTGCTAACAGGACCACAGATGAAGACAGGTGAGGAAAAGCACAAGACATGCCTGGGATACAATAGCTACACTGGGTTGCCATCTTTGAACACAACAAGCTCATTCCTACCTCGGGGGCTTCATGCTTGTGGCTCCTTCTTTGGCTTCTGAAATAATCTTTCGCTAGATATCCGTGAACTGGCTTCTTCTCATTATTCATACATATAAGGTCACCTGTGATCTCCTCACAGAGACCTTAACTTAAAGTGGGCCACTCTACCCTCACCACCATGATCACAACTGCAAATTGTCTTATTTATCTACTTGTTTGAATAGTTATGTCGTGGCTAATTGTCTTCCATTAAAATATAAGTTCCATTAGAACACAGACCTGTCTTGCTGATCAGTTTATCCCCAGAACAGTATCTGATACAGAGTAAATGTTCAAGAAATATTCACTGAATGAATGAAGGCTCCCCTTGAAATGAACACAGGATGCACTGAGAGTGCCTAGAAGTGTCTACAGTTTGGGGGAGTCAGGGAGGACTTCCTAAAGGATGTGAACGGGGTGATTATTAGGTGGGAACTTGGAGAATGAGTAGGTATGAACTAGGGTGACCTTTGACTCAAACTGAGAAAAAACGGGGAAAGGACCTTTCAGAGAGGAGAAAAAAAAAACCTTTTTTTTTTTTTTTTTTTTTTTTTAATGTGAGAAAGAAAATGGCCCTTTTGTTAGGGACAGAGCCCAGCAGTCCAACTAAGATTGAGAAGCAAAACAGGAACAAAAGTTAAGGCTGGAAATGCAAGCCAGGGGTAAGATCATCAAGGAATTGTATGCCAAATTCAGGCATTTAGATTTTTATCTTATGGAGAATAGGAAACTATTGAAGGAGTTAAGCTTGGAAGTAAATGACCAGATTTATGTTTTAAAATGGTAATATATCCCTAACACCTAATACAGTCCGTGGCCAGAATAATTCCTAAAAAAACAAAACAAAACAAAACAAAACAAACAATGAATGAACTTTATGTGGAGAATGGGTTTGAGAGGAGCAATATTAGAGGCAGGTGGACCAGCAAGCAGGCTGCCACAGCCACCCAGGTGAGAAATGATGACTGGCTTCTCCAAGTGCCCCTGGGGTGGTAGTGGATAGTATTGCTACATCCACCTGCAAAGGTTGCTCCTCACCCTTCACCCCAATGGTCAAGACAACACAATCTTCACCCTGCAGGTATCTTCACGGTTTTTGAGAAGAGCAAAAGTCACCATACTAATTCTACACTTTCAAAATGTCTCCCTGATTACCCTCTTTGCACTCACGGAAATCACAAAGCAGAGAGCCTCCTAACCTGGAGGAAAGCAAAGTGGGAGTGGACGGGGGCAGGGAGACGGGAAGGGGTGGGGAAGGATCTCCACCAAATTGTGCTGTTGGAACTGCATTCACCCTTAAACCCAGGTTCCTTGAGGACAGAAGGAGGGACAGTGAACAGGTTTCTTAACGGTGCCCCTTACTCTTCCCTTGTCTCAGAATCATCAAATCTCTTTTTCAGATTTCTGCAACCCAACCATTAGCACAGCCTATAAGCATGTCCCTTCTTTCAAACAAAGGCGTGAAAACGAAACGGCAAGAACCACTCAAATGAATCTTTTGGCAAATGTATGGATTCTGATTTTTCCTCAAGGAGAAGGGCTCATTAAGTATAAGGCCCTGCATTCAGCCCTGGCCCAGGCTCATTAAGTATAAGACCCTGCATTCAGCCCTGGCCCATGTTTACTAAAAACTAAACTGGAAAAAAAAAAAAACCTCTACAAAGCCAGCTCCAGAAATAGAGAAGTCCATCCCGTGTCGAACTATAATCCTGGAAATTGAATGTTTAATTCATAGAGTAAATTACAAGAGATTACTTGTACAAGTAGCTGCAATGTCCTTAAAATTATTCTTTAACTGAGGAAAAGTTTTTTGACCTTTGGAGAAAATGCTTGCTTCTAGCTATGACTAAAAAGAGATTTCCTTCTTTCTCTGTTGTGTTAAGAATCTTTTCTTCTTATAAAGAAGGCACCACAGTGATTTATAACTGTCATAAAAGCCTGGAATCCTTTTGAGGTTAAGCTACTCAGCTATTCAACTTTTACTACAGAAACTTTGAAATTCAAAAAGAAAAAATAATGTAAGTTTTTGAAGGACATGTGTTGCTGTAGGTGATCCTGTTAATTAAAAGTGATTGCCTGCTAGGAAATCATACTTTAAAAAGTTTCATGAATTTATTAGAACCCTGAAGGTATCTTTGTATGCACAGAGCTTTACGTGCCATTTATGCAATTTTGTTTCAGATCTGCTTAAAGCCTTGCTGACACTCCCAGAGCAGCGAACAGCTCTGCTAGCATGCGTATGTGTTTTGGCTAATTGAATTATGTGAAAATACATACTAATGAAGCGTTAGCAGAGGTGTTTGCTGAGTAGACTCCACGTCTAATTTCTTCTAAATTAGAAGCATCTTTTTGCAGCAGATTAATGTTTTAGGAAAGGCTGCCTTCTCATAGAAAAAAAAATAGCACATTTTCTAATATTGTGAGCCACTTTTGCCTGCTAAAAAGCTCTCTGCACACCTGATGTGCACATTGTATGGGACAAATCTAAAAAGCATTTTAAATAATAATTTTTTAAAATGCATTACTCTGGAAAGACCAATGATGTGTAATTATCCAATCAAATTAATGAACAAATTATTAATCTTCTCTTAAAACATTTGGTGTTTTTCTCCCCCTTTAATACACTTTTAAGAATGACTGTGTTTGGTTTGGTTTGGGTTTAATGAGGATTATTCTTTAATGGTCCTATTTGGATTATTTTTCAGCGTGTCTATTTGGAAACATTACCTCGTAACATTTGTTGCTGTAATTCTGCGATCCCCTGACGCTGGTATTTGAGAAACACACTCTGGAAACGCTGTGGTTGTTTTTCACAGGAACCCAGGGAGCTATCAAAGTCGGAGAACGTGCCTCTGTTTGCAGGAGAGGTGGGCAGGCAGCGAGATCCCCGCGCACCGCTCGCTCGGGCTGCGGGCGGGCAGCAATCAGCTAATTGCCTAATCGGAGTGGGGAGCCGGTGCCCGCTCGCCGCGGTCGCCTCGCGGGTCACAGACAAGAGAGAGGCTTGTTTTCTCTCTGTCACATCGTCGTCTTGAACCGTGTGGTCTGTTGCAGGGGAAGGGGCCGAGCTGGAGGAGCGGGCGGGCGGCGCTTGGCACATCCGGAAGAACGCTGACTCTGTTGCCTGCGAGCGCTCAGGGCGGGCGCCAAGGGGGCTTCAGGGGGAAAGGAGCCCGTGAGAAAACTTAGCTCGCTGCGCTCTGCTCGGCTCTGCCCGGCTCCGCTCTCATGCGTGTGCTCAGGACACACCGAGATCCTTTAGAATTAAATGTAATAGAGACTAATCTGGAAATCGTCCATGCAGCCAAAACATCGGATGCTTATAAAATAGTTTGAGGGACAAGCCATGAAAATCGATAGGGGGGAAAATGTTACATATATATGCATATACACACACACGCACACAGCACACACACAGTACACACACACAGCACAACCACACATACATATAAAGGTTGCATGTATACACACACAGTATATATGTTATACAATTACATACATAGAATATAAATTATATACATATGCTATAAAATTGTATGTGTAAATGTTTGTATCTCCATGTGTGTAATTTGTGTGACCAAAGAGAAAATTATCCTTTAACAAAACATTAATATCTTTCAGAAGTGGTGTGATTCAGGTAGGACCATGAAGTCTGGCACAGAAAAGTTGCTCTTCAGCCTGGGGCTAGAGCTACCTATCCCAGACACTGCCACGGGTCTCAGTTTTCACTCTTTCCCCTCAGGGAGAGCAGAGCGACTTCTACAACCCCCGCACCCCTTATCTGCACTGCCTCCGAGATTTCCCAGACCAGCGGGCGTCTCCATTGCTGCCGTTTTCCATGGTTACACATCTATGCCATGTCATTTACACTTCAGTAGATCCTTACAGCAATGCTCTTGCCTCCCTGGCTGGGGTTTTCCCATAAATCCCCATCTTTTATTGTTTTAGTACAGTTCTGTTTTCATATATTTTATACGGGTACTAAGCTAGGGATTGAAAGAGTTCAGGTCAGATTTCCTATTCTGCCACGCACTAGTCGTGGGTTCTTGTTTATGTCACTAACCCGCCATCAGTCTCAGTTTCCAAATCTATGAAGTGAGCCAAAAAATACTTGTCCTCTCTACCTCACAAGGTGGTTGAAATGATCAAATGCAGGCTGTCAGCCAGGAAAATGAGTCGGGCCTTGGGACACAGACTCTGAGACTCTGAGATGGAGATTCGCTTGCAGGTGTTTATTCGGGAGGTCTTAGAATCAACATTTAGGGAAGAGAAGGGAAGGGAAGCAGAAATGGGCAGAGGGAGAAGTTGAGTTGTAACCCAGTCTCGATGCTATCCTCAATCCATCCTACTTGGAGCTCTGAAGCCAGTGACTCTTGAGAGTTGCTCCAAGTTGACATGAGGAGACTATACCTTTATCCTCCTATTTTGAGCCATTGTATTCAGGCTCTCCCAGGAAGGAATTTTTTCTGCAGAGGCAATTCCCTAGAAGCAGATGACAGCCTGGGGTTTTCCAGCTAAAGAAATCAGTCGTCTCTTCATAAAGGGGATGTGGGTGGCACCCATGTCAATGTCCACCACATTCATCTTTTGCTTTTACTTGTTTACTTTGCGGAATGTGCCAGGTGTGGACTGCCATTGCTGGGACTCGAACTTTACTTCCATGGCTTGCAGTTGTGTAACACTCTGTCCACTCACCTACCCAGTGCAGGCTCCTGGACTCTAGCCCAAATCAGAGCACAAGCCCCGTTTGAACCCATTAAAGGAAGTCAGACACTATGAATTTTGTGTGTTGCCTTAAGCAAATTCACTCAACATCTCTTCAACTATAAAACAAGAATCTTCTTTCCAAACTAGTCCAAAATTATTGGTTTCTATAATCAAACCAGGCAATGGGAACATATGTCACATGTGCGTGTGTTCATGTATGTGTTTGTGTGCCCATTTCATGTACGTATTCACTGAGGATATAGGTAGATGGATGTATGTGTCCCATAGCTTGGCTGAATTCTACAAAATAGCCCATGGTCTATCTGTACACCCATGTTTCATATTTCTGTCTTTGGGGAACAGAGTCATTATCATGTAATAACTAATAGAATATTTACCAAGGATTTTTGATAAACATTATAGCATACGGAGCTAAAGCCTAGTACTCTAACTAGTATATAGCAGTTTCCCTAATAGATGTCAGTAACCTACTGTCTCACCTGCTAAACACTTAAAACCTTTGTCTAGTACCAGTTTTCATTCATTCATCCAACAAGGTTTGAATGCCTACTATATGCCAGACGCTGTCCTAGGCACCAAAAATGGGACTATAACTAATGCACAGTTCTCGCCCCAAGCAGCAACCAGATGCCCGAATGCAAATTCAAACGTGATCATAGAAAGACAAAAGTAGGCTGTATACAGAACAACTACCTTCTTTTTAATAATATGTGTTTTTAGTGATGTGTCTCTTTAAAGATGCTCAATGTTTTCATCCTAAGTCTAGGGAAATTCATTTTAACGTTTTTAACTTTTTCTTTTTTTAATTGATGCATAATAATTGTACATATTTATGGGGTACATAGTGATGTTTTGATACATACCGTGTACAGCAATCAAATCAAGGTAATTAGGGTATCTATCACCTCAAACATTTATCATTTATTTATGTTAGGAACACCAAAAATTCTCTCTTTTAGCTATTTGGAAGCATATAATAAACTATTGTTAACTATAGTCATCCCACTGTGCTATTGAACACTAGACCTTAGTCCTCCTATCTAGCAGTAATTTTGTAGCGTTTAATCAATCTCTCCATATCTCTTCTCCCCCAACCCTTCCTAGCCTCTGAGAAGCACTATTCTACTCTCTTCTTCCATGAGATCAACTTTTTTAGCTTCCATAAAGATGGTTAATTTTTCCTTTGAAAGGTGTGTATAAATATATGTCTACAAAAAAATATTTCCCACATACTTCCAAACATAACAGCCAGTCAGCTACTTGACTCCACATGGAAAACAAATCTTGTTCTGTTAATTCATTTTCCAAATTATTTTATGAGATTGTATAATAAAAGTCCTTAACTAATAATATCTTTATATTGTGTTTTAAATTTTCAAAGTGTTTCCATATATATTAAAAAATTCAACCCTCACAAAAATCCTAGTAGGTAAACTGGGAAGTATTAAACCTATTACACTGAAAATGCACCCAAGGCACAGAGAAAGTTATGTGATTTTCTGAGATTGCTCGGCTAATCCATTCAAACAAAACACAGAAACAAAACTAAATCTAGTACCCAGATCACTTTTCACTGAGAAGTTTGTATATATTAAGAGTTTTTCGTAGTAACTAAATTTTTATGACCTCAGTCACATATGCTACCTCCACTCCCCTTCCAAGAACCTGATAGCGAATCGCTCAGCTTGTCTGCAGCCAGTGTGGTTATTGGATAAAATGATTAGTGATTAGCGATAGGTATCAGTTTATGTAAGTCACTGACTAAAGGGGACTACTATGAACTCAGAGTCTCAATCTGTCAACCACCAGGATACAATTCAAATTCTATAATCTGGCTAACTTACTAATTGTTACTAATGGCTTGGAATTTTTTGAAATGATTTTATATTTTAAGAAGTATTTTAAATTTCTCTTGTGTATCTTGAAACATAGTATCTCAGTAGACAGCAGGTAAGTATTTCAGCCTTTCAGTATCATCTCCTCTTGCCTTCAATGCTCACGGCTCAGAAAGAGCACCATTATCTTATAACCTGATAAGAAGGCATTTCCAGAGAGAAATCAAGAGGCAGGAAGCCTGATGTTCAACAGTTGGGTGGACCCACTGCACTACAACTGATGGAACTTGCCCTTGACCCATGCCTATGGTAGAAAGTGAATCCAGCCTGCAGCCTGTTAAGTGCCTCAGAGGCTCAAGTGCCTGGGAGGTAGCCAGCGGGTGGGCAGTGGATGAGGGCGTGTCAGGGCCTTCTCCAGAAAGCTTTCTCATCATAAATTTACTTCCTCCCTTTACTTTAAATTACTCTGGTCTTCTCATAGATAGTGACCACAAAATGCTCACACTACAGTGGAAAAAGGGCGGGGGAGGAAATCAGGCAACAAAACTGTATACACAAGGCTGAGTGTGGTGGCTCAAGCCTGTAGTTCCAGTGCTTTGGGAGGCCAAGGTGGGAAGATTGCAGAGGCCAGGAGTTTGAGACCAGCCTGGGCAACATAGCGAGATTCTGTCTCTACAAACAAACTTTAAAAATTAGCTGAGGATGGTGGTGTGCATTTGTAATCCTAGTTACTTCGGAGGCCAAGGAGGAAGGATCACTTGAGCCCAGGGGTTCTAAGGTGTTTTGCTTGAACCCAGGAGTTCTAAGTTTTAGTAAGCTATCATTGTCCTGCTGCCCTCTAGCCTGGGTGGGTGACAGAACAAGACCCTGTCTCTAAAAAAAAAAAAGGAGAAGGAAAAGCAAACTATATACACGTTTATTTTCATAAGATAATTCACAAAATAGTGCTAAAGGAAAAGGCATGTGATAGCTTTGATGTAATTTGGTCTTTATAGAGGCAAATATTAATGATGTATACATACAGACCAAGATCTATACACGTACTCACAAAGAAAGATGCTGGAAGGCAAACCAGTAAAATTTACCATTACTTCTTTCTTAGGATTAGATGAATGGTATTTTTTTAAGTTTTCTGTGCTGAACATGGATTATTTTTGATACTAGGAAAAAATGTTACTTGCAAAAATAAATATAATTTTAAAATCTACCATATCAATGAGTATATGTCTTTTTAAAAAGACCAGAATTATTTGTACAACAATGTGAATGTACTTAACACTACTGAACTGTACAATTAAATATGGTTAAGATGGTAAATTTTATATGATGCCTATTTTGCCACAATTAATTTTGTTTAAAAAAGATAAAGAGATTATGAGTAAAGTACTCTTCCATGAATAAAGTTACAACTTTTTTTTAAAGATCAGAAATAATTACATTAAAATATTAAGTGATTACTTTTTTTTTTATTTTTAAATTTTGTTCTCCCTTATCATTACCCACAAAAGGTTTCTTTTCTTTTTCCTGGGGGTGGGGGATAGATTGCAGCTAATAGTTATTTTCATCTTTATTTATTAATTTATTTCTAAAATATTGTATAGGGTAATTATTACCCTTAAATTAAAAAAAAATTCATTCCATGATTTCAAAGATACTAAATAAAAATAGTGACTGTGTTTGGCAATTTGTCCTTGTTGACATGTTGTTTTGTATTTATTTTTATGTTGTTTCATGTGCAGATTTTATTTCCTCAAGGGGACTGCAGATTCCTAGTGGATCTTCTAGTGGTTTTGTTTTCTTGAGAGAGTTTTACACACATTAAAATTTGCATGTTCATCCACGACACTCACATCTACCCAAATTTTGGGAAGTTGGCCAATTTCATCATTAATCAATCATTCACTTTTTCCAGTGTGGTCCTGAGGCGTTCCTCTAGGGAGCAGAGGAAGTAAGCAGGATTTGCTCGGTCAGGCATGGCAGCAACAGACTGTGAAAGAAATGTTCAAGGTATTTCGTCAATAACAGAAGGTCACTTGCCCTTGCAACAGTATGCATTTCAAACCAAAGGAAAATCAGGCCTAGGATTTCCATCAATTTTGGCTTTTCAGCGAGGTTTTATTATGAGCACCGCGCCCTTCCTAGGCTGCAAATGCTTCTCCCAGAGGGATGCAGCATGATTTTTACACTAGAGGAAAGCAGACCGGAGGAGCACTGTGTCCCGACTGCTTCACTGCTTTGCACTTGCTGCAGACTCAGTCCTCAACCACTGCTTCATGTGAGGGCAACAGGGTGGAAGGGAGACGACCTGGCATGCCAGGTGTGGAATGCCAAGGACCTCTGTGAGATGCAGACAATAGCTCTTTGCTCCTTTTGTATTGCCACAGCCTCCTCTGAAGAGTATTGATAAGGGGCCAGAATAGACAGGAAGTCAAGGACTGTGAACTAACAGGACTTTGAACCTCAGTTGCTTTTAAATTGATAAATAAGTGAACCTTTTAGCCAAAGATGAGGAAGAAATGAGATTTTGATCCACTTTGACTATCTAATGTCTCTCTTAGAAGAAGAAAAGACCCTTCTGAATGGTAGCGTTCCCCAGTGAGAGCCTATCAGTCATCATCATTCCGGGCAAAAGGCCCCATGGAGACAGATACCACATGGCCCCCTGATCATCATCACACACTGCAGCAGAGAAGGACATGTCTGGATCTCCTTGTATATGTGGTCAGATCACTACCTAACTTTGCATCCTGTGTACTAATCAATCATAATGCATATCAAATATAAGTATGTTTTCTAGCCACTCTGATACATGGCTTATGACAAAAGAAAATAAATGAGTATTAATGCTCCTTTCAACTCCTTCCCCTAAAATAAACACAAAACAACAAAAATTGTAGTATCACTCTGTTTCACTTTTAATTCTTTACATCATCAACTCAAATTGATTGTCAGTATCTTAAGGATAGGAATCAAGTCTTCTACATAATTTGCCTCACCCACAGTACTTAATCCAGTGCTGTGTCCTTCAAGCTCAGTGCATGCTTACAAAGTCCATGGAAACTAGCATGTGCATAGCATGTTCTGGTCTTCACAGTGCCCTTCCATCTGGGCACATCTCATTGCACTCGTTCCACTGAATTGAGAGTAGGAAATTA
This sequence comes from Piliocolobus tephrosceles, assembly GCF_002776525.5. Taxonomy (NCBI): domain Eukaryota; kingdom Metazoa; phylum Chordata; class Mammalia; order Primates; family Cercopithecidae; genus Piliocolobus; species Piliocolobus tephrosceles. Next base: position 70,977,148 of record NC_045434.1, read on the forward strand.
ATACCCCAAAGGGTTGGCTTGTCCTTTATCTCAGAGAAAGTGTGACTGAGATGAAACCAGAATTCACGTTCCACTTTTGCTCATATTTTATTGTGTCCTGACATTACGAGTTTCCCACTTTGAAAATACAAAAATGGTAGGAAGGTAGTGCTTGGCGACTGAAGTCAGAAATTATCTCCAGACAGGGCCACAGTTGGTTCTGAAAGTGTTCAAGTCATCTTGTCAAAATTAAAATCTGGGGGGAAATGCGTGCATGTGTTTGAAATGACTTATCTGAATCACTGATTTTGGAGAGTTCAGACCTTCAGAATACGACATGCATCAGGAACATGACCTACATAGATCATTCTGGGATGCCCAGTGAAAAATGAACTATTGAAAATCTTAGCAGATGTTTTGAGCACAGTGAAAAAAGCATGTCCAAAATGGGAGGATCTCATTTACATGTTACACCTGACTCAGGGTGGTTCTTGGGTGAATTTCCCACATTAACTAATTTCATGGAAAGTTGACAAGAACCACCCTGAGTCAGGTGTAACATGTAAATGAGATCCTCCCATTTTGGACATGCTTCTTTCACTGTGCTCAAAACATCTGCTAAGATTTTCAATAGTTCACTTTTCACTGGGCATCCCAGAATGATAATTTCCCACATTAACTAATTTCATGGAAAGTTGACAAGTTTCCCCTTTACCAATCCTGCTAGGAACATCTAAAGTACAAAACGAGCACTCTACCATAAAGAAATATAAAAAGATTTCAGCAGACATTTCATTAAAGCATAACTCTCAGCCAGGCATGGTGATGCACACCTGTAATCCAGCACTTTGGAAGGCCAAGGCGGCCCGATCGCTTGAACCCACAAGTTCAAGACCAGCCTGTGCAACATGTCAAAACCCTGTCTCTACAAAAAATATTAAAATTAGCCACAGGACATGGTGGTGGCCCATGCCTGTGGTCCCAGCAATTCAGGAGGCTGAGGTAGGAGGATCACTTGAGCTGAGAAGTTGAGGCTGCAGTGAGCTGAGATTGTGCCACTGCACTCCAGCATGGACAACAGAGTGAGAACCTGTCTCAAAAAAAAAAAAAAAAATGTTACCTTATAATTTCTGGAGAGAATGAAGTTTCACAAGGGAAATGAGACAGTCTCTCTTCTTGACCAAACTCCAGCCCTCCAGAATAGATTTGCCCATGATCTGAGCCCCCTTATTGATGAGGCTTAACCTTGGCTGATAAAGACTATGATCATGCACTAACACAGTTTCTAACAGCTCAAGGACATACCCCTGGGATGACCCTAGTCCCCTTGAAAGTGCCAGCTTGAGAAAACTCAAGGCTGCCGAAAGAATTCACTGTTCGTTCCAGCTAACACATAAAGATAAAGTGCTGTCTTCCCATTTCTATGGGAAGGTGGGAACTTAACTTCATTCAGCACAAGTTAGCAAAAAACCAGATGGGTTTTTCATGGACCAACCCTTCCTTCCCACTTTTTGTAGTTTTTGAGACGGAGTCTCGCTCTGTTGCCCAGGCTGGAGTGCAGTGGCCGGATCTCAGCTCATTGCAAGCTCCGCCTCATGGGTTCATGCCATTCTCCTGCCTCAGCCTCCCGAGTAGCTGGGACTACAGGCGCCCGCCACCTCGCCTGGCTAGTTTTTTGTATTTTTTTTAGTAGAGACGGGGTTTCACCATGTTAGCCAGGGTAGTCTCGATCTCCTGACCTCGTGATCTGCCCGTCTCGGCCTCCCAAAGTGCTGGGATTACAGGCTTGAGCCACCGCGCCCAGCCATATATTTTTCATTTCCCTGATTGTACTAAGCCCTTACTCACCCCTCTCCCTTTCCCTCATTCTACCTTTAAGACTCCCAATTGCCAATGTACAAATTGAAGTTCAGTTCAGTTCATGCTATACTCTTTTTTCCCCATCGCGATAGTTATTACTGATTAAAATCTGTCCTTATCACTTTAACCAGTGCCCAGCTTTGCTTATCTTTGACAGGAGAGATCCTTCTGCCTTGCTTACTACCATATTTCCAGTATTTGTACAATCTTTGTTCACTGTGTCTGCTTATTGAACGAATACATATAATGAGTGTTCACCGTGGAGAATTCATTGACAGCTCAGTCCAAAAAACTCATTCACCTTGTCCACAACCACTGATGTTTCACCCCTTTCCCTAGTTGGCGCATGGGTTCACTACCTTGGAATTCCACTTCTCATCTTTCCCAGAATGTCACAGCAGGGACATTCTGCCCACGACCTGACCCACTGGACACATCTTGACTAGCCTAACAATTCCTTCCTCCCCTGGAACACATGTTTTTCTATGATGTCCATACAGTCCCAAGCATCGTCTCTGAATGAGTTTACAGGGAGAATAGATTTTACCAGCATTATAACTCACTCAAGGTTGTGGGTTCCAAATTTGAACTTGAGCTTCCCTCAGTTCAAGTTGCAATGAATACTGGCAAAAATGTGACCTCCTACTTCAAGAACAAAGGCTTTCAGGTGTTCTTCACTATCAAGTTGCTCTCACAAAAGTAGATCCTGATGAGTCAAGTGTAAAAGAATCAGGGTCTGAAGGATTTCATTGCTCTTGAAATATTTGATGGTTTTGTGGTGAAGGAGGCATTTATTTAGTAATATGCATGTGAGGTCTCACTCATCCCAAAATGTTTAAAAAAGAGATGAAGCTATCTTTAAAATTCCATAGTCTTGCTAAGTCCCGTATTCCTTTACTTCCTTGAATAGAGTCTGCAAAGTTGCACTAAAATATTCCCAGGCTCATTTTGTACCAACTAGAAACCAGCATTGTCCTAGATGAGATTAACTCAGGACATGGAAATGAAGCAGAGCTTAAGTTCAAATCTTGCTGCTAAAATAAAACAACAACAAGAAAAAATAAAAATTCACCAAATTCATCAATGTGCTAGAATCCAGCACCCCTAAAACATGGGCCTTCTTAGGGCTTGGAACATATATAGTTTCTTTTTAATGTTATTTGTTGAAAAAGAGTTTGCCTATAGCTATAAATATTTCTTATGACCATCTCAGAAAGTTCCAGAGGCCCCTAGTTTTTCCAACCAACTATGGGATTCTCTGGGTTCAGAACTATCATTTACCTTCACACTTTTACTATCCGGAATGCTTCAGGGAAATGTTGTGAGGCACCATGAGTTCTTTGGGCTCTGGTGTATCACTCCAATTCCAACAATTAAGAAGCACATAATTATTAAAAGTTCATGCTTAGGATTGAGCTAGGGAATATAGAAGAGAAAGAAATAGTCTCTACCCAAAAGAAGTTTGTAACCTGAAATCAGACACGAGACTTCCATAGATGAAAGAATTTGTAAGCAAGACGATAATAATAATATTGATAGCTAATCTTGATCACATATTTACTAATGAAGGGCATTGTTCTAAGAGCTGTACATGTATTATTTGACCACCATCTTACAAGACAGATACTAGTATCATCCCCAGTTATACAAGAGAACACTTAAATAAAATAGGTTGAAGACCTTGCCAAAGATCACACACCTGAATAAATTCAGGATTTAAAGCCAAAGCAGGGGTTGCTGGGTATGCCTGTAATCCCAACACTTTGGGAGGCTGAAGCAGGAGGTTCACTTGAGTTCAGGAGTCTGAGATCAGCTTGGGCAACATAGTGAGAACTTGTCTCTACCAAAATTCAAGAAAATTAGCCAGGCATGGTGGTACATGCCTGGAGCCCCAGCTACTTGTGGGGCTGAGGCAGGAGGATTGCTTGAGCCTGGGAAGTCGAGACTGCAGTGAGCCCTGACTGTGCCACTGCACTGCAGCCTGGGCAACAGAGCAAGATACTATCTCAAAAAACAAAAACAAAAAGACAGCCAAGGCAGGCAGCTCCAGTGCTTGAATGCCAAATCTCAGCCCACTACTGCCTTCAAACATGCATGTACACAGGTAAAGGTTAACGCATGTGTGTGTGTGTATAGATATAGCTACGCAATTGTTACAAACTGAAAATAGAGTATGCCAATTGTTTTTAAAGAATCTTTAATATTGTCCATGCATTTCAACCTACATTTCGTTCAAAAATATTTACTAGACACTTGTTATATGCAAGTTTTAAGAAATTAAGGCATTAACTCTGTCTACAAGGCAATAAGACAAAGCTAAACATTTTTTCATAGTGCAAGGAAGAGGAATATTAAACACTGCTGGAGACATAAAAAACATTTTCATAAAATAGAAATTAATTGAGCTAAGACAGAATCACATGTAAAATTTGGGAGAGTAGGGTGGCATTATTTGTGTATGTTTATCTACAATCTGCGGGAAACTATTTTCTTTTTTTTTTTTTTTGAGACGGAGTCTCGCTCTATCGCCCAGGCTGGAGTGCAGTGGCCGGATCTCAGCTCACTGCAAGCTCCACCTCCCGGGTTTACGCCATTCTCCTGCCTCAGCCTCCCGAGTAGCTGGGACTACAGGCTCCTGCCACCTCGCCCGGCTAGTTTTTTGTATTTTTTAGTAGAGACGGGGTTTCACGGTGTTAGCCAGGATGGTCTCGATCTCCTGACCTCGTGATCCACCTGTCTCGGCCTCCCAAAGTGCTGGGATTACAGGCTTGAGCCACCGCGCCCGGCCGGGAAACTATTTTCAATGCACAATTTCATTATTATTTGCTTGCATCTTACTTTTCTATATGCCATTGCAATTCCTTATACAACTGATCGAGATCTCATTCACCAAAATGAGAAGTTAGTTGGACAAGACAAAACAGGAAGAAGAAACCTCATCTAAAACCAATGCTGAACCACTTTAGAGAACTCCAAGGGTGTCAGCAACAAAACAAACTCAGGGCAGCAACTTCCCTGAAGAAAGCATCAGGTTTATAACTATTTAACAACATTGCAGAGTGCCTCCTTTCAATTTCTCCATTCCTTCTTCCTGGCCTTTTCATCTTCTGTATACTCTGCAATTAAAATGTTCCTTTTACATTGGGAAGCCAAAGTAGAGGAACACTTGAACCCATGAGTTGGAGATCAGCCTGGGCAGCATAGCAAGACCCTGTCTCTACAAAAAATAAAATGAAATCCAAAAATTAGCCAGACATGGTGGCACATACCTGTAGTCCCAGCTACTCAGGAGGCTGAGGTGGGAAGATCACCTGAACCCAGGAGGTTGAGGTTACAGTGAGCCATGATGGAGCCACTGTACTCCAGCATGGGTGACAAAGCAAGAGCCTGTCTCTAAAAAATAAATAAATACAATAAAATGTTCCCTTTATGGTAGTCCCTCTCTTTTCTGCAGTTTCAGTTACCCACAGTCAAGTGCAGCTCAAAAATATTAAATAAAAAATTCCAGAAATAAACAACTTATGTTTTAAATTGTGTGCTGTTCTGAATAGCATGACAAAATCTCACACCTTTCCACTCTGTTCCACCCAAGATGTGAATCCACCCTTCGTCCAGCATATCCACGCTACCCGCCAGTTAATCACTTGGTAGCTGCCTGCTTTCCTCCAGAGGTACAGCCTCTCCACCCCATCACCCAGTCATCTTACTTTTAGCCATGATTTCTCCATCTTTCTACATGCCCTGACCTTCAGTACTAAATTTTGCCTCCACTATTAGGTGTCTCTATTCCCTCTTACCTAGATCATGTAAGTGGAAAGCCCCTTCCTTCTTTGATGGGGCCCAGGTCAATTTGTGCAATAGATGGGCAAAGCTAATAGAAACATAATAAAAGCAGAAGGGGTCACTGAAAGTGTTCTTTCACTAGCTAGATATGTCCCCAAAACATGCACAGGGAAAATAAGTAAGTGTGTCAGTCCAGAAGAGGAAATGAAGCAAATATGGAGAATACAGGACATCAAAGGAAAGCTCACTATTATGTCGAGGAGGAAAGGGTTGTGCATTAATGATTTAAACATCAGAAGAAGGGGGACTCATTAGGCATTCCTCTCAAATCAGAACTGTATATATACCTCTGGACACCTGATGCATAACAAGGACATCTGCATTTCAACAATGGATGATGAATAGTACCTGGCTTATCCCACACTGCTTTAGCACATGAAGATCACATTAGAATCAACATTTATTGAGCTGTGCCAGGTGCTCTTCTAGGGCCTGGATTACTGGGAAAGGTAAATATACAATAACCAGTGGAGGCAAAACCATGTTTTGCATATATTCTAATTTTCTGGTACCATCTATAAGAAACTACTTTAAAAAATGGAAGACAATCTCTGAGAAAGTAATTTGTTCAACACAAGTTTTGAAGAAGTTTTGCCCACCCTCATCTTAAGAAGGAGAAACGGAGGTAGTAAGCATGGATAGTCATGTACCTACCCTAATAATAATGAATAGAAAGTGAGAAAAGTAATTTTCACAGTTAAGAGAACAATTAGCAACTTTTATCTGAATAATGCTGGTAACTATCATGAAAAGTGATTGAAATAACTCATAGGTGATAATATTATATGGGTCTGTAAGAAAAGCAAAGCTTTTTTTCTTTGCTCTAACTGTAATATTATATTCCACTTGTGCAAAATAATGCTAAAATTAATTATGAAACTGATTACTTACTAAAGAATTACATTTTTGTAGAGCAAGTACAAGCAAGTGTATTAACTTGTGTTAAATTCTATTTCTTTACACAGGTTGAGTATCCCTAATCTGAAAATTCAAAATCTGAAATGCTCCAAATTGGAAAATCAGAAACTTTTTGAGCACCATCATGATGCTCAAAAGCAATGTTCACTGGGGCATTTTGGATTTTGGATCTCCAGATCAGGAATGCTCAGTCGGGTAGTATAGAATGTAAATATTCCAAATCTGAAAAAAATTCAAAATTCAAAACACTTCTGGTCCAAAGCATTTTGGATAAGGGACACTCCACCTGTATTATCCATGTTGAATGAAAGTTTAAAACCTAAACAGTAGTAACCATTCAACAGATAACAACAAGCACCCGAAAGAGAAGACAACCACAGCCAACAAGTTAATTCATTTTCTTATGGCTAATTTTTTGACCTTCAGCTATTTTGTTAACAGAACTATTCACTGATTTGTTCAATTAATACACTATCTTATTATTCCACTTTGGAAGGCAACAGCATTTCAAAACAGGCTAGGTTTTGAAGCAGACAGACTGCATTGTAATCAGCGACCTGCTATTTTCATGCCCGGTGACCTTGAGGCATTCCTATAATCTCACTAAGCCAGATTTCTCTATCTGCAAAATCAAGGGCAATAAGACCTACCTTATAGGATTCATGTCAAGCTAAAATTGGATAAATAGGTAAGACATAGCAATGGGCAAGGGACATGAATAGACGTTTCTCAAAAGAAGACATACAAAATGCCAATGGATTTATGAAAAAAATGCTTATCATCACCACTCATTAAGGAAATACAAATGAAACCCACAATGAGATAGTACCGCACATCTGTGTGAATGGCTACCATCTAAATAAAAGATAATAAGTGTTGGCGAGGATGTGGAGAAATGGGAACCCTTGTACACAGTTGGTGGGAATGTTAATTAGTATAGCCATTGCGGAAAACTGTATGGAGGTTCCTTAAAAAACTGAAAATAGAATTACCATATGATCCAGCAATTCCACTTCTGAGTATTTACCGAAAAGATTTGAAATCAGCATGTCAAAGAGATGTCCGCACTCCCATGGTCACTGAAGCACTATTCACAATAGCCAAGTTATGGAATCAACCTGTGTGTTCATCAGCTGATGAATGAATAAAGAAAATACGCTACATATACACAGGGAATACTATTTAGCCTTAAAAAATAAAGAAATTCTGTCGTTTGCCATAACAAAAAGTAAAGTAAGCCAGACATGGAAACACAAATACTGCATGTTCTCATTTATATATGGAATCTAAAACAACTGAACTCACAGAAGCAGAGAGTATAATGGTAGTTACCAGAGGGTAGGGAATGGAAGGAATGAGATGATAGTCAAAGGATACAAAGCCTTGGTAAGACAGGAAGAGTAAGGTTTTTCAGGTCTATTGCCAATATACATTATTATCAAGTATATTAATTAATCATGTATTATACAGTTCAAAATTTCTAAGAGAGTAAATTTCAAATGTTCTCACAAAAAAAAAATGATAAGCATTTGAGGTGATGGATATGTTCATGGGCTTGATTTCATTATTCCACATTGTATTCACAGACCATAACATCACTTTGTGCCCCATAAATAATACAACTATAATTGGTCAATTTACAATAACATTTTGAAAATAGATAGATACATAAAGCATAGCACTTAACTTAGGGTAGGCAAGTTAACATTAATTAGCTTTTCCTTTCAAAGTCTTGTATTCTAAACCTGATAAAGTCAAAATTCCATAAGAGGGCATTCACAATTCTTCCAAATGCATCCCTGACCTATTGGCCTGGATAAAGCTTTGCAATACTAGCCAAAGTTTTCCCTGCATTTTCTTTAATACTTTGGACCTTTCCTTAACAATTCAGCTAGACTAGCAGTTCTTCAACCTGACTATAGTTAGAACCTACTGGGGAGATTTCAGAACAATACCAGTATCTGTGCCCCACCTCAGACAAATCAAATCAGAGCCTCAGCCAGTGGACTTCTGCATCTGTACTCGATGTTACGGCTCAGAGCGACAGTAACGTGCATCTGTGGTGGAGGACTCTGAGCTAGACCTTTCCAGATCCCTCAGAAAAGAAATTACAAGGTAGGAATCAAGACAAAAGGGGTCTGTTGTCAACTTTTGAGTGTCAAAAGCCTAGCTTTCGAAAGAAATGAACAGAACATAGGACCTAAACAAAAATTTTGTAAATGCACAATGGATAAGAGCAAAGATTCTCCATCATGACCACCACCATTTCTACATCCCAAAGTCACACCCTGCAAATGACAAAAGCTAACCTTGGTTGGGAAGAGACTCAAAAAGGAGGTAAGAATAGCACTTGGAAGCTTGTCACCTCTGAGAAATGGAGGGCTTGTACTCTGTCTTCCTGGGGTAGAGGGGAGAAGGGAGACAGAATCCTTCTTGATAAGTCTGTGGATCCAAAATCAGAAGGTCTTGTGCCTTGCTTCCCAAATAGAGCCCAGATAGGCAACTGGAGCTCAGAGAAGTGAATGCACTGTGATTAAGCAAAGCAGATCTTAGTGTCAGAGAGCCACAGAGCCTGAGGCTGCCTCCTGGGACCCTGGGAGCAGCTCGGCAGCCTTCCCAGAATGACCTAGCAGCAGCCATCAAGAACTGACGACCAAGAGTCAGGCAGGATAGCAGTCATCTGACCATTCTCCATTCCCATTGATGTCTGCATAAAGCCTTGGAACCCAGGGAAAACTTACAAAAAGAGGAGAGGATTCCAAAATAGATGGAGATTAACTTTTCTTCACGTGGCAGAATGCGAGCTTTAAAAAATAGGTTGATCAATAGAAGAATATGTGAAGGTACATGCCCCTTGCACCTGAGCATGTGGACTTAGATTTCCACCGTCCTCATTACTCTTCCATGTTTATGAGTTTTAGGGCCACATAACTTGTCTTTAGAATGCCCTCTCCCACCTTCCCAGGCAAAGCCCCCCATGTTTTCTCCCTGATGCCCTCTCTGACTTTCCTCAGAAAAACTCATTATCCCACCTCCACATGCCCCTTAGAGAACTGCCCTAGTCCTCTAGACAGCTATAAATGAAGCTTACATAAATGTCTAGGAAGAAGAGCATGAGTGTATAAATGACTACATATACACATGTTTGCATGTGTGGCCACTGTATTAGTCCATTTTCATACTGCTATGAAGAAATACTCGAGACCGAGTAATTTATAAATAAAAAGAGGTTTAATGGACTCACAATTCCACATGGCTGGGGAGGCCTCACAATCATGGCTGAAGGCAAAGAAGGAGCAAAATCACATCTTACATGGCAGCAGGCAAGAGAGTGTGTGTCGGGGAACTGCCTTTTATAAAACCATCGGGTCTCATGAGACTTTTTCACTCTCACGAGAGCAGCACGGGAAAAACCCAGCCCCATGATTCAATTACTTCCCACCAGGTCCCTCCCACAACACGTGGGGATTATGAGAGCTATAATTCAAGATGATATTTTGATGGGGCCACAGCCAAGCCATATCAGCCACCAAAACCCTTAGCACACAATGTGACAGTCAGGAGTTCGTCTGTCTCCGCCACTACATTGTGAGCCCCTTGAAAGCCAGGATCATGTCACACTGATCTGTGTATTCCAACACCTTGCACAGAGGAAGTATTCAACTGTTTGCTAAATGAATGAATGAAAGCATTAATTAATATGATAAATAACTATCATGTGTAAGCCACAGTGATACTTTTCAAAATAATGGAAAATTTTTCAAAGTGTTGTTTTTTTGAGAAGATTACTCATGATATCCTCAAAGTATATAAAGGAAACGATCATTCCCCATGTTGGCGTCATTCCTTCTAATCGCATCCACAATTGTAGACTGCATCTACTTCAATTAAAATAGATGGACTAGCTAGATAATCAAAACCCTGACGTCTCTAAACAAAAGTTATTTCGATGCTTCTATGTAATGCTGTTTACTGCCTTCAATCAATCAGTGGAGAATTAGTTAAGCAACTGACAATAACTATGGGATTTGAGAGGGACAAATATCTCATTTGCAACCAGTAGCAAACAAATTTGCTCCATGAAATCGCTATGCAGTGGCCACATGCCCTCAAAATTCAGCTGGATTCCTAAAACATTTGTAGTGCCATTTCTCATGTCTTAATATTTAGAAATTAGTCAAAGTGATAAATATGACCTCCATGCACACAAAAGCAAACTACACACTAAACAGAGGAAATAAAATGAAAACAGAAAAAAATTAAACCAGCTTCAGAGAGAAAATGCCTGATGATTTGAGAAATCAGGAGTGGGCAAGGGTGGTATACCCAGGAGAGGTAAAAGATTCGTTCTTTTTTTAACAGGCTACCGTAAAATGACTTGATTGGATCAACCAACTTTTAAGCTAAGGTATCCATGTCACTGTGTGTTTGTTATGATGGAGGCACAATCATAAGCTCCAAGTCCCAACAGCCTAATGTGCCTTCTTTCACTCCCAGCTGGCCCCAAACTGTACCCTGTCCTTCACGATGAAGATCTCATCTCTCTGACTCAGCCTGGTCATCCCTCTGGCCTGGGAAGTGTCAGTTCTAATGAGCAGGAGGAGAAGGACTGAGATTCTTCAATGAGCATGGAAGAATGGAGGGACGCCAGCTAAATGCCATTCACACCCTAAATAGCCATTCAGATTAGTGGCCATGGCTCCTAAAGGACAGATCCCACACTGATGTGTGTGCAGACCCCTTTCGAGATCAGTGATCCATGCAACTTGAGTGGTAATGGGATCCGACCCTTAGTGTCGAAACCTGCACCTGTTAGGCTTGGAACAATGGGTCATTCTGAAGTCAGCCACTGCAACTTGCTCTTTTCCAGACCAGTGAAAAGAATATCTCATTTCTCTTGGAAATTGGTGACCATCACGCAAAATACTTTCGGGCTATTTGCAAAACAGCATACAAGCCATGAAAATGGTGCTATTATAGATGTAACACCACAGACCTGCTAGCCTCACATTTCGAGAATGATGCACGTTAATCATATCTTCCTTCCATGTCAGCGGACTGTATATTAAGCTCACATGAATGGGTAGGAAGAGGGGCACGAATGTATGTGTGTATTCACAGAGGGAGGTGTTAATTAAACATACGCAAAGAGCACATTGACTTCTAATTTGAAGCAGGGGTCCTAGTCTCATTTCTCTCACTAGCTTTGTGACTTTGGGTAAGTCAAATCATTGTGCTTCTGCATGGAATGGAGAGAACATTAACCTCAGAACATCACAGAAGATCAAGAAATTTACCTTCCCTTTGATTTACTTTCAGTGAGTTTCATCATCCATTAAAACTTCGGATTAAGTGATTGCTAAGGTTTCTTCTAATTCTGAAATTATATTATTCTACTTAGTTATTTGCTTAAATTATTCTGTGATTCAATATAATCTTAAAAGATCATGCTGCACACGACTTACCAGTCAGCAGAATTGTACCAATATATTACACATTGATGAAAATGTATAACAAGTAGCTACCTAAATCTGTGTTTATTCATTTTACCAAAATAGCATTGATTATTTGCCTTTTTTTTTTTTTAGACAAGGTCTGGCTTTGTCACCCAGGCTGGAGTGCAGTGGAACATTCATAGCTCACTGCAGCCTCAACCTCCTGGGCTCAAGTGATTCTCCTACTTCAGCTTCCCTCCCAAGTAGCTGGGACTACAGGCACATGCTACCACATCCAGCTAATTTTTTTGAATTGTATTTTGTAGAGATGGAGTTTTGCTATATGTTGCCCAGGATGATCTCAAACTCCTGGCCTCAAGCAATCCTCCCTCCTTGGTCTCCCAACCTGCTGGGATTATAAGCTTGAGCCACCAGCCTATTTGTGTCATTTTTAATTGGCTTAAGAAGGCACTATCTTCAACTGCCCTGCCTCAAGGAAAATAATTAGAATAATCTTGCAACACTAATTTTGAGGATGAAGATTCTGCATGCTTCCTACATAGTTGGTACAGGTTTGTTGTCACACTGGTTGAGTATTGACAACTCAGTTTCCCTTTTGCTTCTGGTCACATGGTTAGGCTACATTTTCCAGCCTCTCTTTCACCTGGTCACAGCCATGTATCCTAGTTTGGGCCAATAGAATGTGGGTGGGAGTAATGTGTGCCACTTCTAGTTCTGGCCCATAAAATCCTCCCACATGGAATCTTCCCCATCAGTCTATTTAATGGAGAGAATTCTAACGATTAAAGGAGGTGCAGCCAAAAGATGTAAGGTTTCCATGTCCCCAGATCAGAGCTTTCAGGAGACCTACTCTGAAAAGCTACCCGGAAAAAAAAAATCCACATTAAATTGTTGTTGAGCAAAAAACCCAAAGTTTGTTAAACCTGTTAAATGGAGCAGTTATTATTACCAGAGTTAAATAACCCTGATTAGTAAGGTCATACAGGAACTCACCTTGATTCAGAGGTAGCCTACAAGGATACTACCAGGCAGACTACCTCAGAGGTCACAGAACAGAAAGGCTCACAGAGCAAGTCAAAATGCTCTGATCACATGGGTGATTGAATTCATTTGAAACACACAAGGAAAGCAAGAAGGAAAGAGAGGGGGTACATTAACACACTGAGGCCTGGCCCACACTAACTAAATCATGGAGCACATGATGTTCATATGTCCTGCCTCTGGTTCAGCAAGCTTCCCTCATGATGGTGCAGTTATAAGAAGCAGAGTTGGGATCCAGGCAACACAGACCCTCCAGAAACTCACTGAGCCTCGAGAAACTCAACACAGATCCTCAGGAAACTCGGGTCCCCTCCCAAGCCCACACACTGCCCTAGGGATCTTCTTGACTCCCTGCTTCTCTGGAACCACTGGATTCACCAAGGCCAAACACACAAAATGTGTAGGCCAAAGCCTTGCCACTCCAAAAAACTGATAGATGAAAGGAGCAGAGGAAATCTGAAGGCCCCTATGTCATTTCAAACATTCCTCTCATTTTTCCCAGTCCTGGAGAGATGACCCAGAGGATGTGCCTTGTAGTTCTTTTGTCAATAGCTCATGTTTCAGCAAATAACAAGGAGGCAGGCCTTTCTATCATGAAATATGAGGTATTATTTTCTTCCCCATTATTCAGCATTGTGAAACCCTCCAGAAACTCTTCAATCATCTGCAGCAATTTTTCTCAAGACAAATCCAAGTATAATAAATGGTGTTTTGCATATTGAGAGGATAATGGCCTTTGGAAAAAAAAAAAAAAGAAATTCTCTCCTAAATTATTCTGTTAGCCTAATTTATATTCCCTGATTAAGATGAATACTGGCAGCAATAAGAAATTACTCACATGCTCTAAGATATTGCTCAGGGGCCTAAAGCTTATACAACTGGGGTGCCATTTTAAAGGAAAACTATATTAAAAAGTCTTATTTTCACAGATTTAACAAAAACATGGGACCATGTGACCACATCACCAGACCCCTTCTCAGGTCCTTGAATGCAACCTGTGAAAGTGAGAAGCCCTGCAGCTTAAGTTTTATTCCTTCACAGTAAACACACCTCTAACTGAGGGTATTCTTAAATTGCAGGGTTAGTCCAGAAGTATCTGGGGATCTCTCTGTTTTTGCAAAGGAAGCCTAAAGAGACACTGCCAGGAAGAGATGGAGTCAGGACATTTAAAAACTGAACTTCCACATTTCCAAGCAATTAAAATCACAGTTGTAAACGGATGTTCCAATACCATTCAGTGCACAGCTATTCTTTATTCCTCAGAAAGAACCAAATATTCAGACAATATTTGAAATGTCTTAAGCAAAAAACTCACAGGAGGTGGGAGTAGGGGATGACAACTGATCGGCAGCTAGTACCAGGAAACAGTCTTTGTGTTCTGCGTCGAGACACCGTCTGAGGCATCAGATACACACATGCCTGCTCTGCCTCCTAAGTTAGCCTGAGAAGAGGATATGGGGCCTGCAGAGGTAGCCACATTTCTCAGCATAACCTTTCCAAGCACGCCTTCCCGTCTGTGCACAGACAGCGGGCATTTGGGAAAGAGGCCAGGCTCAAGGGGACCAGGTCATTTTCCTGGTGCTTTGTCGCTGGCTTTTATTTTCTGGGAATCCCACAGAGTCAGCACAATCGGGATGAGCTGAGCTCATGTGCAGACAAAGAACAGACTCATTGCCTCAGCACAGAGGTCTCTGCTTGCTTCACATAGCTCGTGATATGGATGGCGGGGAAGTGGAATATGCCGGAGATGAACATTAAGTAGAGAAACTTGGGTGCCTTTGTCTTTTGACTTAGATCACTTCGTCAGGTCCAAACGCAAACCTGATAGCACAGACCACTTTCTCCAGAATGATCCGATGGAAACAGCAACATGCGGTCAAGAGATTTCTTTGTCTTCCTGTTGGCAAACATCTGTGCATGTGAAAACATCCGGAGAGCTGACTGAACTCAGTTTAGATGCAGAGGTTAGGCATCCTACAGACACGGCCCCTCCCACCACCCACCATTTCCGAAGCCAACTGTTTACCTGGTCCTCCCAACAACTTGCCAAAGAGCCCTAAAGTGTCCTGATCCTCACTCAGCGAGGAGCCAAGGGCCAAGGGAGGTGACTCCATCAGAGTCCATCAGATGTGAGCCTGACAGCAGGGCTGCACCGCACAGCTGCCTATTTTATTCCAAAGGGCCCACTAAAAATCACTGGGTTTTGCTTTCCTGGCAGAGCATCAGTCCTTCACGGAAGGCACCTACTGTCAGGACGACTCAGCAGCTTCAAAGGCCTGAGGATTCCTGCGACAAAGGGAGTGCAGCTTCGTCCATGGGAACGATAGGTCACCCTGGGGTGGCCAGCAACTCGCTCAGCTCCTCGTGGCTGCTCTGCCTTGGCCGGGGAAAATGAGTCCCTGCTTTAGAGCCAGAGGAACACAATGACCTCCTTATCCCTTTTTAAACGCTACTTTCCTTGCAAATCTCTGCTAATAAGCACAGCTTATCTTTATTTACCAGGTAGCTCCTTTCCCTTCTGAGATATCAGAAGGCCCAATGAGAGGAAGCAGAGAGAAAAGGGTTTTCTACAAAGTGACAAGGAGACAGCACTTTTCTGTCTAAAAATACACAGATGTCCTTCCCCTTAGTGGATGCTAACTTGTTATAGATAGTTTGGGGACAGCTTTGAAAAACTTCTTATGAGAATTCCATATAGCCTGTGAATGGTGGGAGTTCCCACTTAACTGCTCTGTGTTCTTTTCATCTTTCCATCAGCTGAGCTAAACACTGCAAAGCAAAAGAAACTTTAAAGCCAATTGGTCGAGCCCCCACCTCTGAGCAGAGTTACACTTAACCATTCAATATTCTTAGATTAAATGACTTTAATAAGCTCTCGTGATTCTCCCACTCCAACCCCATAAACCAGGAGTGAAATCCTCAATTCTGAGTTCAGATGCTAGGAAATCCTTTTTCTGAAGCACACTTTATGACTTTTACGCATGTTAATTCTAAAAATGCTACTTTCCTAATTAAATGCAGTATAATCTTTCCTAATCTTATGCAGTACAATTGCAGCTCAATCATATATTTTGGAACTCTAGAATACCCTGGAATATATAAACCACAGCTATACATAAATATATACATATATGTGTGTGTGTATATATATCTAAGGATACAGTAAGTTGACACTCCTAATCTATAAATAAGTCTGTTCACTTGCATAATTGTAAGGACTGGACAGGATAAATTTCACTCCTGTAAAACCCAATAGGCCTAAGAAAGACTCCAATCTCTATCTCAATTTCACAGGGAGCTCTAGGGAAGCACATTCCCAAAGCAGGTGTGGTTGGGTAAAAGCTAATGTCCTGTTGTAGTAAAAATATTGCAAATTTCCTAAGCAAAATTTGTCCCTGTTCTAGAAAAATAGGTTATGTTCACCTGGATCACCTAAAAAGGCTTCTGGGATTTGATGGAATACCAGGATCCACTGAACTGTGAAGTACCTGAAGGCAGAAAATGTATCATTCATTTTTTAAGTCCCTGACACGAAGCACAGGGACTGGTGGTGCTGGTGGTGCTGGTGGTGCTGGTGATGATCATGATAACGATGATAACAGCGACTGTTCATTGAGCACTTACAATGTGTCAGGGACTTTGCTGTTTCCTTTATATATATTAATTCATTTATTACTCACAGCAACCTGTGAGCCAGGTACTATTAACAACCCTATCCTACAGATGAGGGCACTCAGTAATAAATTCAGAGTTTAAGTAATGGCCAAAGTCAGAAAGTTTAAGTAATGGCCAAAGTCATACCTCTGGTAAGTGGTAGAGACAGGACTCAAAGCCAGGTCTTTCTGAATCTGTAAATTGCACTACTCCTGTACCTGTAAATTACACAACTATGATAATATAGCCTGGTACATGGTAGATGCTTAATAAATGTATTTGGACAGAACTGAGCAGATGTAGTGGAATTGGTGGGATAATTCTCTCCCTACTTTCAATTTCTATCTGACTTGCGCAGGCATTTGTCTGTTACAGACCTCATTCTTGTGATTACTATTGTGATGGCCTCAGTTCCCCAAACTACACCACAAGTCTCTTGAGGGCTGGACAACATATTCTTCACAATAGTAATAGATGCTGTATTATGCTCCATGCTTTCATACATTTTTATTCCTTATAATGGATCTGAAAGGGACATATTAGCATCTCCATTTTTCGAATGAGGAAACAAATGCAAAGGGGTGAATGACTTGCCTCTGGCTACAAAGCTAACAGTGGGAGATTCAAACACCTTCTGTCTACCTCACATTTTTCCACTTTGCTCTGCTGAGAGCCAACCACTTACATTACCCAGCTCTCAAAATTTAGCATGATCTATGGTATTTGAATATTATTGTCTCAGATATCTTTCTCCTGGCTAGACTGGTCAAAAACATAGAGCTCTGGTAGATGAAGAATAGGGAGGAAAAAGATGTCACATTTCTGGTCTGGTTTGGTTCTCTGATCTCATTTGCTTGGATGGGCTACAGAAAATCAGCAGTCAGGATCGGGGGATTGGGGGCCAAAGTTTAGTTATGTAAGAGAGCTGGACAGAGAAGAAAACCTTCCACTTTCTTTGTCCCATCTGCTTCACACCCAAGGGCTGGCATCACACCACTGCTGACATGTACAGTGTCTGTTGGCTGGGCTGAGAACCCCATGTAACCTCCACAGCTATGGTGTCCTTGGGGGATACAGGCCAATTTCTCCAGCAGCCCCAGGTTCCAGAGGGACAATAATGTCTCATCAGGTCCTAACACTGTCATGTGCTACCCTTACTTCTGGGGCTAGGATGTTTCACTAGGCTCCATAATATCTCCTAGCTATGTAGTCTCACCTCCCTACAAATCTGAGATATGGTGTCTGACACAAGGAAAGGGTATTTCTTAGACTGTAAAGATGTACCGCTTTTTTTCTCAGCTAGAGGCCTTCTCTTTGGGGTAATGACCAGCCAGTAGCTGCAGGTGTGGGAAAGGGTTGCTTTTTCTTGATACTCAGTCACCTTTTATGAAAGAATGCAAAAGTGGGCCGGGCGCGGTGGCTCAAGCCTGTAATCCCAGCACTTTGGGAGGCCGAGAAGGGCGGATCACGAGGTCAGGAGATCGAGACCATCCTGGCTAATACGGTGAAACCCCGTCTCTAATAGAAAATACAAAAAGCTAGCCGGGCGACGAGGCGGGCGCCTGTAGTCCCAGCTACTCGGGAGGCTGAGGCAGGAGAATGGCGTGAACCCGGGAGGCGGAGCTTGCAGTGAGCTGAGATCCGGCCACTGCACTCCAGCCTGGGCGGCAGAGCAAGACTCCGTCTCAAAAAAAAAAATACATAGAAGAACAGATTCCTAAGAATATATTCCTTTCTAATATTAGAAAGAGGAATAGATTCCTTGGCCAGTCAGCCTCTGTATGTCTGAAATCACCCAAAGAGTTCTACTTAAAAAAAAAATGTTTAGATTGAGTTATCCAGTTAAAATCAAACCCTCCAGGCTGACTGATATCAATGGCTCATATGTGCAATTGACTTTCCACCTGGTTGTAAGCAAGAGGACAAGGACCACATCTTCCCTGTGCACCCAGCACAGCATGGCCCATAGCAGGTACTCCATAGGCACTTGTTGTACACATGTGCAACAGTAATTATGGCTTGTTGTAATTATTCAATTTGTTGAATGAAGGTTGAACATCCTCAAGAGAGACTCACTTGGCCTTCATCTGTGAACATAAAGGATGAAAATGGAATAGAGAATAATAGAATAGAGACATCTTCATGGTCCCTGACTCCCAGGAGAGCTAGGATCTTTGTACCTAATCATAGGTAACAGGGATGTTCTGAAGGAGTTCTCTGGCCCCTTGACAATTATAAGTGATTTTGAGAAATAAATATTTTGATATCTAGACCCAAAGCATTAGTCATGAGACTGACAATCATTGATGAGACAGTGGAAATGTGGAAGTTAGCATTGGGCTGTGAAAACGCAGTTCCGTGGGACTTGGATGAAGCATGACAGCCAGAGATCAGCTTCAGATGCAAACCCTTCCTCCCAGCCCCACCAAAATTACTCTTCAGTGTGTAGCTCCACTGCATATGGGCTGGGGATGAGCCTTCTCCTCTGTGTTGCTCCCTTGATTCTCCTTCATGCACATTCTTGGCATGTCACAGACTCTCCCCGGCCTTGAATTCTAGCCCCATTCCATCTCATCTGGGGCAAGTCTCACAATTCCTCGTCTATTCAATGTGCACAATTCATATCTGCTCTACCTGACTCAGGATTCCTGGGAGAATCAAATGAGATTATTCATTCGGGCTTTCAACAAATATTTGTTGAGTAGTTGCTGAATAACATAGTGTAAGGGAGACTGTAAGAGACAACGATGAATCAGACTGCTTGTTACCCTCAGGGACCCAGGCAATGTACAAGGCGAGACAAGTCTACATTCCAAGGTGAAATCATCAGTCCAAGAGAGGCCCAGATACTGGGCTATGGGAGCTCAGGGGGAATATGGATTATTCCAGCAGGAGGTAATAAAGAGGGCTCCAGAACAGAGGCTGCTGTTTTTGAGCTCAATTTCCAGAGTTAAAATGCAAGCAGTTTGGAAACAAAATTGCTACACAACTATTGGGCATAGGTTATAAATATCTAATTTATGGAATTCTCTATGTCCCAGAGTAATGCCTGCCTAAACTCACATAGATTTCCAGCAAATAACAGACAACATTTATAGAGTACTCTTGCAGTGCAAGATACTATATGCTTTATATTTGAGAACTCACGTAATATAAGAAAAACCCTAAGAGGCAAGATCTAGTGTCAAATCCACATTGTAAATGAGGAGAATAAGGCACTGAGAGGTTGAGTTTCTTGCTCAAAGTCACACAGACAATAAATTGTAGAGCCAATTTTTAAACTCAGGTGGTCAGAGTTCAAATACTGCTTCTCAGACAAAGGAACAAAAATAATAAAGTCATTACTCAAATAATTCAGTCCATTCAGAACTGTTATTTTGAAAAAAATAAAAGTTGGATTCTGGTGAATTATGGCACAATTTATCTGGGCAATTACATTTCAGGTTGAGAAGGTACAGGAATAAAGCCTCCTTCCTCATAGGCGTCATTGAAGTCATTCCAGAGTATTTTGTGCTATGGCCGGTAGATGGCAGAAAGTGACAAGAAAAGGACTGGAAACCGGGACCCGCCCCCCACCTCCCCGCCACCACACACACACACACACACACTCACACACACACACAACACACACACACACACACACTAGCTCCCTTCTTGCGGAACAAAATGCATTTTGCCTACAATATGGTTTGTTTGGAGTAGCAAACACTTTCTCCTTCTTCAAAGCGAGCTCCAGAGTAGAAACTGCAATTGTGTATTTGAAATTCTCCAGTCACCAAATCCTAGAAAGGTGAAAAGGAACTGCCCCAGTGGTGTCTGCAAGGCATTTCCTCTATAAAGCTGTCGTCCCCAGCTCTGGTCAGTGCTGACCAAGTCACCCTGGCCTCCTCCCCGGCCCCTCTTTCTACTGCAGGAAAGGCTGGAGCTTCAGAAGAGATAACATCAGGGAAATACTTGGCAACTGTGAAGAGTTTTACCCCTGTTAAGACAAAAGCCAACAAAGCATTCCTTCAGCAAAGACACATTAAGCACCTATCATGTGCCGGGCTCTGGGCACAACCAAAAGCTTGGCAGCTGCTGTTTAACCTCCTCCTACTTCACCAGCAGCAAACTGTTGCCAAATGAGCCTAAAAAGAAATTAGTTCCATAGATTCCTTTGCTGAGTAATTCTGCAGTGAAAATAAGAGAAATCAAAGACACACTGGAAACTTTGAATTACAAGAAAACCTGAGGGAATCCTATTGCCATCTTAGATTATAAAAGACCCCTCTAAGTATTAAACTCAGAAGCTTTAAAAGGAAAAAATATTATTAAACTTGACTACCTAAAAATTTTAATCATCTGAACTGCAAAAAGCACTTTGAAAATCAGAAGAAAAAATAAAAAACTGTAAAACATATGACAAAGGATTTATGTTCTTAAATATAAATATTCTAAGAGCTCTTTATAAATCAATAAATGTATATATCAATAAATCCTGAAAATCAGTATTCTTATAAATTGATCAGATGGGCAAACAGCATGAAGAGGCATATCACAGGATAAAATGGAGCAAAGGGCCAATAAAACATTGGAAATGTGCTCAATTTAATTCACAGTAAATAAATACAAATTTAAATGGAAACAATAGTTTATTTTTCACCCCTGGGTATGGAGTCAGCCCTCTCCTGGGGTATTGGTAAGTACAAGTTGGCAAAACTTTTTCAAGAACAATTTGACAACATTTAGGAATATGTTTGCATTTCTTTGACTTAGAAATTCTGGTCTTTTCTGGCTCCCTCACTCAGGTGCACTTAGTCAGTCCGGTATCTTTCAACATGTCCCATAGACTGACAGTGGCCAAATTAAGTCTCCAACCCTGACCTCTCCTCTACCCCCAGGCTCCTGTCTGAACACCTCTCTTTGGATGTGTAATAGACACAGCAAACATCAGTCCATGATGGAATTCTTCTTCCTTTCCCCTACCTTCTCAAAACTACCCCTGCTCCCCATCCCCTCTTAGTAAATGGCCCTGCCATTCAGCGTATTACTGAAGTTCTGGAACCCTGGAGTCATCCTTGATATGCTCTTCTCTCCTTGAACCTGCCACATTTCTGTCTTTGACTTCCTGTTCCAGAATATTCTCTCCCTTGCTTCATTCAGGTCTCTCACCAGAGAAGTCTTTCCTGATCACACACTCGAATAGTAACTCTGTCACTCTCCATTCCCTCCATTGTCTTATTGTTCTTAGCTTACATCACCACCCGACGTCATGACTCTTGTCTGCCTAGGCACTAGTGTATAAGCGCTACTGAAGCAGGATCTATATTGTCTTCAACACAGCACTCCTAGTGCCTACGACATTTACTGGCACATGGTGGGCTCTCAAAAATCAATGTGGGATGCATGAATCCAGGACTTATCCTACAGATGTGTGTGTGTATGTATGTATAAATATATATTCAATTAACTATGCCTTAATAGGGACTAGTTAAGTGGATTATTATTTTTTAAAACCCTCAGTTTCCTCATATAAAAATAGGATGGAAAAAAGTACCTACCTCATATGGTTTTTGTGAGAATAAAATTAAAAATGACACCTGGTACTTGATACACAGACACACTCAACAAATGTTAGGTACTGGCAGCTCATCACTGCTTGGCAGCCAATAAAAAGAATGAGTTAAATCGAATGTACTGACCTGGGAGATGTCCACAACATATGGTTAAATTAAAAAACCAAGGTTGCAAAGCAATGTGAATACTATGCTCAAAAGGCCCAGAAGAAGTTCAGGGAAGCATCTAAAGACGATGGGTGGCTGTGGTAGCCACCTATGGTGAATGAAGTTCACAGAGAAAGGTCTGGGGAAGAGAGAAGAGACCAGTCATGTAACTTATTTGCTTAAATATGCTTCTGTAAGGTTTGAATGTTTGGCAAAGCACATTGTTACTTTTACAATATTTTTAACTTTAAAAGCAGATAACGCCCCAGAGAACTACTCTGTTGTTAGACTGCAACAGGGAAATGTGTTGAAGGAAATGTGTTGAGCTTCCAAAGAGTTGAAGACAAGCTGCTAAAGAAATTTTGCCCCAACCTGCCTTGAATTTTTATAGGTAAAACCTGGCACTACAGGAGAAGTTTGGGACAAGTTAGCAAGCATATTCTACTCCAGTCTGGTGAGAAAACTGTAATTGTTAGATTTTATTTTTTAAGCAAGACCACAGGATGGCTAGAAGGATTCGATGAATTGGCAAATGTGAAACATAGAACCTTGTACCTAATGGCTGTCCATTAGATACCAGCTGTGTCAGAATCTGATACAGACAGGAACATTTTCAAGGACTGGGGAGAATTATTAAATTGCATTTGCTGTTTGTTCTCCTTCACTGAACAAATATTTATTGAGCATGCACTATGTGCCAGGTGCTGGGCCAGGCATAGGTATTCAGCAGGACCAGACAGAATTCATTTTTGCCTTCAGGGGAATTCCCTCCTTTTGTACTCATGCAACTGCAATGCTTCCAGGGTTAGGCAGCATTTCAGGCAGCCTGGTTATTCAGGTAGCATGCTTATCTTCAGTGCTGTGGGTTTTCTGTCTAGAATTAAACAGATAAAGTGATGAAAACATAAGGATTATCTCTAAATTTAGAAATTTAACCAGGATCTTTCCTGAACAATGAAATGGCATGAAAGTAGTTTCCAAACAGCAGTATTCCAAAAGTGCAATGCTAAGGAAACAACACACCACAATAGCAAGAGTTACATTCCAACCTTCATGTAGCAGAAATGAAGACTACAAGAGCTCTAAGGAGAAAAGTCCACACGTTTGGTGAAGAGTAGCCCATTACCTAAGGAGAGGATTCTCTTACAAGTAAAATAAAAACTCAAGCCGTTACACCTGTATGTAAGAGTCAAAGTTCCATGGGCCCTTCTCGACCTAGGATCTACTTGAAGAGGGACATAGGCCCCACGCAACAGCCGAGGGATGAGACCTGAATGGGGGAAGGTGGATTGGGATACGCTTTCAACACCATCTCCCGGAGCAGATTCCTTGCTCCAAGCTTGGAGGACTCTTCCTACAAGAGCTCCGTCCATAGCAGAAATCATACACATTTGAGAATCTGTTTATGTGGGTTTGTTGTGCTGGCCTTTCATCCATTCATTTCACAAGAATTTCTTGAAAGTCGCTGCCATTTCTCTTCTGTACTCCTCTCAAGAGAAACAATCCAGTGCCTTGCCCAGAGTCGATGTTCTCAAAGCCACCTGTACATATTGGGGACAAAACAAGTGGACTTCACAACATCTACTTAACTTCTTGAACTACAGGAAACGTTATTAGAGCTCTATGTTATGCTTCCTCCGCATTACCTTGTGGTCAAGCAGGGCGTTGAACAGAGGACACAGGGACAGCAAGGTTGACTGTGTCATCAATATCTGGGGAAGGGAACATAGCAAGACTGGATTGAAGGCCATCCCACAGTTCTGGCACAGCTTCTGTAGAAGCAGGAGACAGACAGAAAGGGGAAAAAAAAAAAAAAAAAAAAAGCCTGTGTTGCCCATTCTCAATGATCCTTCCTCACTAACCTAATCCTATAGGCTGCTGCTCCTTATGGGGTATCCTTTTTATCTTTGGTTTAAACTAAACCAGATCTCATAAAAAGTTGGCTTTGTTTTCAATCATTCGCCTCCTTTTTCCATTTTTTATTTTTTTCAGAGACAGAGTTTCACTATGTTGCCCAGGCTGGTCTTGAACTCCTGGCCTCAAACCATCCAGCTGTCTCAGCCTTCTAAAGTGCTGGGATTACAGGCATGAGCCACCAGCACCCAGACTCCCCTTCCTTTTTAGGTCTAAGTAATAAGCCAAGTCTAGATCACCTCTTATAAGGAGTTGGCCCCAAAGACACTCCATAACATTTTTGTGGTTGGTGAAGGTAACCCAGAGAGAAAAGAATGGGAAACCAATCCTTAACTGTCTCTTTAGACTTTAAAAAATATAATTTTAAAACAGTCTGCTGTTCATTTGCAGAAAAGCCTGCCCAGCTCCCCAAATTCTTCAAAACCACTTCTGTTCAGTTCCATCCAGATGTCTTACTTATTACTAATCTAAAATTAAGTGCAGTGTTTTGGAGGTGAGAATGACATTTATGTTCATTTTTTAAAGAAGATATGTGAGTATTCCTCTTCTCTATAACCATAAACCTTTCAAATATTAATCTTGAGTTAAAAGATAAACTATCCCAAAAAGCATTCCAAAGGATTTCCATTTAAATTCAACAATTTTTACACTTAACCTTCATTCCTTTGGATTTTCCCAAAAGGTTTGCACAGCTCTTCCAGGCCTACCTTCAGCCCCCAACTCTCCCAGCCATCAGTATATGCCTTAGCAGGCAGTTCTTTCTAAAGGCAGGTCAAGCAGGAAACACTTCCATCAACTTAGCAGGAAACTGGTGAATTGGTCTCCTCCCTCCTTTGACCACTATTCCCTGCCCCCAAAACCCACCCCAGCCATGGAAAATCCAGCATCGTTGTGGGAAGAGATAGACAGTGATGAGTTGGCTATGGAGGAATAATTCATGGAAAAGTTATGGGAGGTTTGGGAGCACTCGTATTAACAGGCAGTCATTCTGAAATCTGGCTGGACTGAACCCTCAGATGGAATGAGGGGCCACCAGCAGAGCCAGTCACTCACCACTCTGAGCATCTTGTGCCTTTATTGAGAAACATGACAAATACAGTCACATTTAAATCCTAAAACTTCAACTTTGCAAGAAGCTTATCTCAATTCTGGTGAGTTTTACAATTGTTGAGCACTAAGTGCCCAGTGCTATTGCTAAATAATGTAAAGATAAATTTTTTTAAAAAAAATCTATATATATATATATGATTTTTTTCCTCTGTGGGAACTAAGAAATCCCAGCCCACTGTTCTAAGAAACATTCTGCCTCAGAGGATAACATCAAGGAAACAATTTAGAAAATTTCCCATATTGAGTTTCCCTGAGTTTTCCAGGTGAAGAGCCCATAGGGTGCTCAGAACAGCAGAAGAAAATAGAAAAATACAAAGCACATCCTGGAAAAATTTCAGAACACTGGGGACTAAGAAAAGACCCTTAAATCTTCTAGGGGTTGGGGAAAGCATACTCATTTAAAAGGATCGGGAACCAGTTTAGCATTGTAGGACGTGTTGTAATGCATTAAAATACTGAGGAGAAAAATATTTCCAACATAGAATTCTCCACCCAGCAAAACTATCAAAGAGACATGAGGGTAAAGATATATTTAGACATTCAAAGTCTCCAAATTTTCCTTTTCTGCACCTTTCTCAGGAAATTTCTAGATCAAGGAAAAGGAAGAAAATGGATCCATGAAAAGGAGGATATAACTCAAGAGGGACACAAAGGGAATCCCCAACATGTTGAAGAAAAAAAAAATCCAGGATGACCGTTCTGTTCCAGCCCAGAATGGAGCAGGTCAGGAGGCTCTCGGAGAGCTGACTCCCAGGAGAAGAAATGGACAGAATTCCTGCTGTGTGTGAGGGAGATTTAGACAATGGGGAGAGGAGTTGGAGGATGAATTAGTGATAAGTACATAGAAAAGCTAAGCAAAGCAAAACATGAGATAATTATTAACTCCAGGAAAACAAATAGTTGCACAAGAAAAGAGACATAATCATGATGTACTAGGTGGCTCACATGCGATTAGCATTCATATAGGCAAAATCATGTAAATACTGGGTTCAGATCTAAGTGAAAGTATGATTTAACCATACTGTGAGGATGCAGGTGGGTGGGCAGAAAGCAACATGTGTGTTACAGTGGAGGCAGACAGTTAAAGAGAGATAAACCTTTGTCTTCCATGGTGAGAATTCATTGGATAATCCCTAAAACTGAAAAATTAAGAAATGAGAGCAGAAAAGCCAGACTAGTTGGAAATGTTTGTTGCTAGGGAATGGCAAATGGAGATATAAGTAAGCAAGGCATTGGTGGTTTTTATAATAAGCCTTGCAGAACCACTTGACTTTTAAACTATGTGCATATATATCTTTGTTAAAAATGTTTTTAATGTAAAGACCCATCATCTTCTAAGAAATTTCCATCTTTCGTGGCCTGGAGCCACTGTTATGTTTTTAGAAAGCCCATATAACGTAGCAGTTAAAGCATGAGTTTTGAGTCAGACATACCTGGGCTCAAATCCTGGAGCTGGCATCCGCTAATTATGACCTTAGGAAAGTCACCTAATATTTCTGAGCCACAATTTCTTCATCTGTAAAATGAGGATAGTAGTAATAATAGCACCTATCTTATCTGGTATGATAAAGATAAAATTATAACAAGCATATAAAAAGCAATGAATGTTAGATATTGTAATTGTCATCAACAGGAAAGTATGTAAATCAATAGAAGAGATCAGGCTAACAGAAACAGATATAGCACATGCTGTGAATTTGTCTGCCTGTTACCCTTCAGAATTCAGCAGCTAGCATGTTGCCTGGCACATAGAAAGGGCTCACTTTTAAATATTTGTAGAATGAATGAATGCATGCCCAAGCCTCTCTGGATATTCTAGAACTAGTTCAACCATAGGTAGAGGAAACCCAATGAACCCTGAACTCAAAGACTTAGTAACTGGGGCAGAGGCTTTCATACTAAGGAATGAAAGTGTGTTTGAATTCCAGGTTTTAGCTGGGCACGTGGCTAAAGACTGCATGGAGACTGCATTTCCCTCCTGGTTGTAATTCTGCTCTTTTTTTTTTTTTTTTTTTGAAGACAGTCTCACTCTGCCACCCTGCCGCCCAGGCTGGAGTTCAGTGGCGCAATCTCGGCTCACTACAACCTCCGCCTCCCGGGTTCAAGCAATTCTCCTGCCTCAACCTCCCGAGTAACTGGGACTACAGGCGCCCACCACCATGCCTGGCTAATTTTTTGTACTTTTAGGAGAGAAGAGGTTTCACCGTGTTAGCCAGGATGGTCTCGATCTCCTGACCTCGTGATCCGCCTGCCTCACCCTCCCAAAGTGCTGGGATTACAGGCGTGAGCCACCACGCTTGGCCTCGTACTTCTTATCTACTGCTATTAGGATTTCCTCCAGTACTGCTTCTCCCCTAGCCACTTAATCTGCTTTTCCTGGCCCATCAAAGGTAAACTCATCTCATCGCTGAGCAAGCCTGTTCTGACATACCATCTCTGGCTGTCAGAGCCAGCTGTGATGTGGTCAACACATTGGGAAGATGAGCAATTCCAGGGACAGTGGGCATCAGACTGATGCCACTGAGGGATTTCTGGGTGAGTCAAGCGCTGACGCCTACCCCAACAGATGTTAGACAAATGTCCTTTGGATGTTTTGAGCTGAATCAAATAATCCAGGTGCTTTTCCCCAAAGTATAACTAAATGATTTGATTCCTTGAATCTTTTACTAATTTCTTTATCTATTGAAACATCTCCTCACACTTGTAATCCCTGCACGTTGAGAGGCCAAAGTGGGAAGATCACTTGAGGCTAGGAGTTTGAGACCAACTTGGCCAACATGGCAAAACCCTGTCTCTACTAAAAATACAAAAATTAGCCAGGTGTGGTGGTGCACACCTATAATCCCAGCTACTCAGGAGGCTGAGGCAAAAGAATCGCTTGAACCCGGGAGGCGGATGTTGTGGTGAGCCGAGATCGTGCCATTGCTCTCCAGCCTGGGCAACAAGAGTAAAACTCCATCTCAAAAAAAAAAAAAGAACATAAATATTCCTTAGCAAAGGGCTTCAACACGTGGATTGGGAAGGAGATACAATTCTATAACACCTGTTTTTTCCCCACACAACTGAGACAAACAACATATGAAGAAGGAAAGTCATTTCACTCCCAGGAAGCAGGGAGAAAACTTTAAGCAATATTGTGTGAAAATATCGAGTCTGTGTAATAAATGGCAAGAAGTGGCATGCCCAGTGGTTTGTAACCAGATCCTGGAAGATGAGGAATTGCAACATGAGTTTGTAGACCAGAAGTGGCAAGCTCAAATGTTGATGAGGCGCAGGCAGGCACTGTAAATGCAAAAGCTGGAAGGGTAATGTAGGTGCACATGTAGACATTGAGGATGTGATGGAGACACTGACAGGATGCTCAGCAAATGGAAAAGCAATGCCCCTTCTAAAAGGGGAAAGAGCTACTCAGCTCCAGGCAGGCCAAATGGTTCTCATTATTACCAAATCTTGATATGCTTCCAAAGAAGCCAAAAACTAGACTTGCATGTAACCTTTGGATATTTAAACAATAGATTTGTAAAATGTTTAAATACTATTCAAGTCCATTACAACTCATTTACTTACCAAATTTGAATCACAAACCATGAGTTTTAATCTTGCTCCAGGTGTTTCTGGACTAGATAGTAACATGAGGCAAGGCAACAAATATTCATACGGATTGATCGTGTATACCCCGCCCTGTATTAGGAACTGAACATATGTGTTTAAAATGCATTTATACCTAGTGTTCCATTATTGGAACCCTAAGCATGTGGGAGTTATTGATATCCTACCGCTCAAGGTCATCGCCAAGGTCTGATTGCAAAAATTCAAAAAAGTGCAACCTCAGGCATAAATGGGCTAAGCCTCACGATCCTAAGAGGGAGGCGGCATTATCCCCTGTTCTTATGGATGAGAAAACTGAGGCTCATATAGTGGAGTGCACACCCAAGGTTACTTGACCAGTCAATGGCAGAGCCGGATTCAAACCAGGGTGAATCTGCTGCCAGCCCATGTGCTTCCACACCACCTTTCCACCCTTCTTTCACCGTCCATATCAGCTGTTCTCAACCCTGACTTACACATGTAAGTCACCTGGAGGGCTTGGAAAATTCTCACACCCAAAGTTAAAGATCAGAATCTTTGGAGTGGAACACTGACTTCAGTTTAGGTTTTGTTTTTGTTTTTGAGACAAGGCCTCGCTCTGTCATTCAGAAGTGCAGTGGCACAATCACGGCTCACTGTTGCCTTGACTTCCCAGGCTCAATCAATCCTCCTGCCTCAGTATCTTAAGTATCTGGGACTACAGGTGTGCGCCATCAAGCCAGGCTAATTTTCTTATTTTTTGTAGACATGGGGTCTCACTATGTTGCCCAGGCTGGTCTCAAAAACTCCTAGGCTCAAGTGATCCTCCCACCTCAGCTTCCCAAAGTGCTGGGATTATAGGCATGAGCCACCACATTGGGCAGCCATCATCAGTATTTTTTAAACCTCCCCAGGAGTTTCAAGGGGAACCAAGAACCATGATCCAAGAAGCACTGACATCACCTGGGAGCTTGTTAGAAATGGAGGGCTGGGTGCAGTAGCTCATGCCAGTAATCCCAGCACTTTGGGAGGCTAAGGTGGGTGGATTGCTTGAGGTCAAAAGTTCAAAATCAGCCTGACCAACATGGTGAACCCGTCTCTACTAAAAATACAAAAATTAGCCCAGCTACTTGGGAGGCTGAGGCAGGAGGATCGCTTGATCCCAGGAGGCAGAGGCTGCAGTGGGCCCAGATTGCGCCACTGCACTCCAGCTTGGGCAACAAAGCAAGACTCCATCTCAAAAAAAAAAAAAAAGAAAAAGAAAAAGAAAGAAGAAGAAGAAAAAAGAAAGAAATGTAGAATCTAGGGCCCCACCCCAGACCTACTGCATCAAACTCCGCACTTGAGAAGATCTCTATGAGATTTGAATGCACATCAAAATTTGGAAAGCATTAGTCTAAGAGAGAAATAATGAAGGCCTAAACACAGCTTCAGAAGTGTGGCTGCTTATTCCAATTTTGCATTTACTGATTATTCCCCCAGCCGCCCACAAAGAAAAAAAAGAAGAAGGAGGAAAGAGAGAAACAGAATTTACAGTACGCTGATGAGTAAAACATGCCCTTAGATGTGAATGTTATACTTTCCCTTCTAGGGATTTGTGGGTTTTAGTTAATTTGCTTTTGCTTTCTCTGCAGATTATTAAAAAATAACTGGTGCTGCCTTCCCAGCTTCAGACTCTGTCTCAAGAATAAGGAAGCAGAGAAGTTACCATCAGCCAAGTCTCAACTAAACATGGACCCAACTTCATACAAGCAACTGGCATTCCACAGTCACCAAGCACCCTCCTTGGGCCAGGCACTGCATCATATGGGAGGTGAGAGAAAGGGACAGCGGCTTGGCCCAAGCAGGCCACGTGGTGCAATGCTGCAGGCTCTTCCCTTCCTCCATCCTTCCTGGTTTCCCTCACTGATAGGGAGCAAAATTGTCTCTCCAGTTCTCCCGCTCCTTCCTTCCTCCTCCTCACCCTCCTCCTTTGTGAGGAGCTGTGACGCCTGGCTCTGGGGAGGCGCTGGCACTGTGTGTTTTACAGCTCTTTAATTCTGCCTTATTATCCTCTGTTCCTACAACCAAGGTCTTTGACTGCTGCTTTCATTGTGTTGTCAGGTTTCTCTTTGATGCCTAAATTAATACTAATGGGAAGCCCTCTCAGCTGTTTGCTTACTTTTCTTTCTGCTCAGTTTCTCCCAGTTGAATATTCCCCAGTCCGTGCTGTGCACTCATCTGTCAGCCCTTTCTTGGATCCACTTTAAAAGAAGCCTGAGTATCTTACACACGGTTTGCCACTCTAGAGCTGGGTAATTCAGACGGTGAGTGGGGAAGAAGATTGTATGGAAATCTGCCGTTTTCCCATCCCGTCGCCTCCCGCTTGAAACTGCAGAGCATTGGCTCAGTCTCTTCGTCCCTTGGGCGGAATGATTCTGCCCCTAACACTTGCTAGTGTTTCTTATTCAACGATTCTTCTAGGGGCCAATCCCTGCCATTTGAGGGGCTCATGAAAGGCTCTCCTGCCCCCACTTTCTTTCAGGGCCTGCTAATATCGAATATTTCACTTCTTCAGAAGTTGTTCCTATAGGTTTTTTCAGGGTCGAACCAAAAGAAGAATCAAACAACTTTGAGAGGTTTTGCATACTAAAGCAACGATTATTAGTACCCATTTGAACTGGGGACTCAGTGGATGGATAGCTGACAGGACGACTGAGACAGAAAGTCCTGAGGCTGGGGTGGGTGGGTGAGGAACCACGTGCCTCTTCCCAACTTTGCCTAGGAGCAGCTGTGATATTAAGAAGAAAAAATGTTAGCCACCTTCCCCTCCCAAGATCATTTATCCTGGTTTCTTTCCCTCCCTAGGCAGCCAATATTCAACAAATATTTATCAAGAGCATAAGCCAGGTGGGGTGGCTCACACCTGTAATCCCAGCACTTTGGGAGGCTGAGGCGGGCAGATCATCTGAGGTTGGGAGTTCGAGACCAGCCTGACCAACATGGAGAAACCCCGTCTCTACTAAAAATACAAAATTAGCTGGGAGTGGTGGCGCATGCCCGTAATCCCAGCTACTCAGGAGGCTGAGGCAGGAGAATCGCTTGAACCCAGGAGGCAGAAGTTGCAGTGAGCCAAAGATGGTGCCATTACACTCTAGCCTGGGCAACAAGAGTGAAACTCCGTGTAAACAAACAAAAACAAAACAAAACAAAACAAAAGCCTAAAGTTCTAGCCAGGGTACAAAGAGAAAGAAGTAGAACATAAAGATAAAAGTAAATCAGTAACCAATCTTAAATACCTTCTAGGTTCAGAATACAAGCCACCACAGAGGCCTACAAAGAACACACACATACAGGTCTTGTCTTTCAAACATACAGGTCTTGTATTTAAAAACTTACAGTTTAGGGCCAGGCACGGTGACTCACACCTGTAGTCCCAGTACTTTGAGAGGCTAAGGTAGGGGGATCACTTGAGCCCAGGAGTTCAAGACCAGCCTGGGCAAAATAGTGAGATCCTGTCTCTACCAAAAATTAAAATGTTAGCTGAGCATAGTTGCATGTACCTGCAGTCCTAACTACTCAGGAAGCTGAGGCAGGAAGATTTCTTGAGCCTAGGAGTTCAAGGCTACAGTGAGCCATGACTATATCACTACACTGTAGCCTGGGTGACAGAGTGAGACCCTGTCTCTCAAAAAAAAAAAAAAAAACCATAAAACAAAAAAAACTTACAATCTAAGGTACAAAGAGACATACATACAGTTGGGAGGGGCGGGGTTTGCAAGCAATACCTTCATACGTATATACATATACACCCATATATAGCAATACAAATTTTATATATCTATTCTCCCCATATGTCTCTTCAAACCTTAGACTATATAAACTTATACATATACATACACATAATGCTCACTTCATAGAAACAAGTAAAGCTGCTGCTCAACTTACAATGTGGTTACATCCTGATAAACCCCTCATAGGTTGAAAATATCATAAGTCAAAAGTGATTTTTCAATTTATATTTTCAATTTACAATGGATTTATCCAGACGTAACCCCATCATTAAGGCAAGATTGCATATGGCTTTTGCACCACTGCTAAGCTGAAAAATTGTAAGTTGAACCATGGTAAGTCAAGGACCATCTGTACAAATTAATAACCTCTTGTTGCTGAACAGGCAAAGTCTGAATCCCGTGGGCTGGAGGAGCTACCCACTACCCCCCATTCCCCTCTTAGTTTTCTTTAATAGCCTCAACTCAGGAAATTTTTCTCCTTTTCTTTGTTTCATTATTGCTTCTCCTCTATCTCTTCCATTGTTTCCTCTCATACTCCTCACAGTCTCATGTTAGCCATCCAGGATTTACTCACTAATGTTTTTTTCTTTTCCCCACTATATTTTCCCTTTGGTTGGTTGACTTTTTCTTTTTCCTTTAAGATTTTTTTTTTCTACTTGGTCTTCCAAATTATTAACTTGAATTTCTCAAATCATAGCTTTTAATTGCAAAGTCTTCTTTGAACTATCCTTGAATTCCCTTAAGTCATTTTATTTTCCTTAATTAAAGTTGACAAATATCTCCCAGGCTGCTCCACTTTATTAGGATTGTTCTCTTTGATCTTCACTTATTTGGCTGAAGGGTGTCCTTGTAGATGCTGTTATTGTTGCTTGCCTGCTTTTAGGGGCCTCACCCAGTTGTTGGAATCGCCATGGA
Source organism: Piliocolobus tephrosceles (assembly GCF_002776525.5). Lineage (NCBI taxonomy): Eukaryota > Metazoa > Chordata > Mammalia > Primates > Cercopithecidae > Piliocolobus > Piliocolobus tephrosceles. The sequence continues at coordinate 71,010,880 of NC_045434.1, forward strand.
GCCCAAGTTTTTAACTGCTCTGAGCTGCCTGCCAGCCCCCCAGCTGCTGGGCTCAGGATAGACAACAAGTTTAGAGCTGGGAATGGAGGAGGAGTGGGATGGAGTCAGGTTGCCATCTGCCCCAAATCCCTGAGAAACCTTTGGGAATTGAGCGTTTAAATCACACTCCACTGTATTTTCAAGAATCCCACATTTAGAGTCAATGACCTGGATTCCAGTGTGGTGTCTTATTCACCATCCGAGTGATCTTGAGCACTTACAATGTGAGGTTCCTCTTCCTCGAGCAAAAATTGAGGATTCGCCGTATTGCCCCTCCATGCCTCCCCAGGATTTGTTGTGAGGATCAAGTAAAACCACACTTCAGTGCCAAACACCGGTGTGTTTATGCTGGCTATGGTTCCTAATCCTAGCTTCTATTCTTTTTTTGGCTAAAGTAATAGAAATGGAAAAAGAATGTACGTGGAAAAAAAGTTGTGAAATATATACAGTTGCTAGAGCCCAACAGAAAAATGCCTACAAACAGGACAATTCTAGAAGATTCTCAAGAAAACTATACATTTATTGTTTCACCTAAACTATAGATAGGGAGAAGGAAGAAGGGCCACTGCAAACACACACCAGTGCCAGTGCCTCCTCCCTGGCTAACTACCAAGCAGGAGTGGAGAGAGCAGGAGAGGAAGAGGAGACGAGGGACAAGAGAGGAAGTGATTAAGCACAGCAGTTTGAGATCAGAGAGAAAGAGAGACATGCTGGAGACCCCCCTCATCAGTCTCCAATGATAAAAGAAAAACTTTAGTCAAAATCAATTTAACAAAGTGTGTTTGTTAAATTTTATTTGATCAAAGAGCGATTCACGAAGAGGCAGCGCTCAGGACCAGAAGAGGTTCAGAGAACTCTACTCCAAACTGTGGACACTGAGAACTCACAGGCAGGAAAAGGCTGAAGAGAGCAGAAACAAAGAACACCAAGTGGATCTGTCATTTCAAAGTTACTTTCCTGGTAAGGGTTAAAGCAGAGGGACTTACTTACGCCTGCTAAAACTGACCTCTTTGGATATTTGGCTATTACCTCTTTCTCCTGATTTCTCAGAAGGTTAGATAAGCCACTTAGGTGATGTGGAACTTTAGCACAAGTGATTTCATTTTGGTTTGGTTTATTGGAGAATAGTACATGGGGCTTAGCCAAATCAGTAGCCTCCCACAAATTGTATTTAACACCATTTATGTGACCTTGAGCAAGCTTTTTTATCTCTCTGAACCCACCCCCTCATCTGTAAAATGGGGAAATAATATAAGAGCTTTGCCAGGGAGTTTCTGTCAAGATAAAGTGGGATAATAACATATTATACACAAAATTCCTGACACATAAGAAATTCTCAATAAATGGGAGTAAATTGTATATGTATTTCCCTTTTCAGATTACTCACACTACATTTGTTTGACTTTACAGACAGACCTTTTTTACAATTTTCTGATTTAGACTCCCAACCTATTACTTGCAATTCAAGGGAAAGAAAATCCCTTTCTTGAATTATAAAATAACAGCCCTTTTGTGATAGGCTTGAATGATGAGTTTCTCCTCTGCCAAGAATAAAAATAAAGTGAAATTAACATTCTCATCAGCTGAACACAGGCCTCAGAGAGACTGGCAACTGTCACTACGTCATTGTGGAGACACATTGACAAGCAGGAACACAGAGTGCCTGGGGGAACACTGTATGTCTAATTATAGAATATTTAATTCGCTGGCCTATTTTGGCAGGGATGGCCCGAGCACAGATTCATGAAGACAAATAAAGCTTCTGCATCTTAGCACTTGGCTTGACAGCCAACAAGCACTTACAAACACCTGCTCAGTGCTAAGCACCAAGCATTAGGGGGAATCAAAAGAAATTAAAGAGGTGGTCCCTGCCCTTGAAGAGCTTATGGTCTATGCTTACGGTCTACATGATCAAGTTTCTTCCACATCTTACTTTAAAATAGATGTATATATAACCACACAGTTGGGATTTGCGAACCTTATTTTAAACACCTTTAACATTATGTTATTTAACTCCCTTTGTTTCATCAATTAGTTAACTGTGAGGCCTGAAGAATTTGTGTGACTTATTCATACAAAAATGATATCACTTAAAGAGAAAGAGTATGTGAAAGGTGGTTTCCAAGTACAGATCTAATGAAGTTCTTGAAAATCATATAAAATTCCTGTGAGTGTATCAGGCAGGCTGCATGGTGTGTGTGACCCAGTTTTTTTTTTTTTTTTTTTATCACATCTTTTTCTTCCTTTTCAGCAACACACAGATACTTAGGAAAACTGACTTAAATGAAAAAACGGACAACTCCAAGGGGGAAAAAGGATGGAGGTGACAGTGTGTAAGTTAGCAGCCAGCCCCGGTGGCAGGGGGAATGTACAGACCAGGGGGTCTCAATCAGCAGCAACCGAGTGGCCACCTCCTTCACCTCTCACAACACAGAAGCCTCCAGGAATGGCTCCACCTTTGACTCTGAAGGATCATCCCTGAAAGAGCCGGCAGAGGACAAGCTCCCAGAATCGGGGCCTGTCTTAGGAACTTTTCCGGCTGAGGAGTTAGAAAAAAATAATTTTCTCGCAGAAACTCATCCAAAGCATCCAAAACATTTTGTTTAATGTAATCCAAATGCCCACACCAACATTGACTTCTACCCCTCAGAACACTCCACACCACCTCTCACTCCAGTTAGACATAAATATAAGATGCAATGACTGATTCCTGTATTTGGGCAGACGCATATTCCCATCCAGGTTCTGTAAATTAGACATACAATTGACCCACTGCAAACCACAGTTTTCCTGTCTGCAAAGTTGGAATCACGAATCCTCCTCGGGGGATGTGTGGGAGAAGAGGGCCAGGCACCCGGAGGCATTCAGGGAATGGCAGCTCCCTCATCTGTTCCACCTCAGGGACTGCTTTTCCCAGGTGACCTTATTTGTGTCACTTCCTTTCAGCAAAGGGTTTACTCTCGGCTCCTTAATGGAAATGTGCAGAGAAGCTCCAAAAAACGTCTGGAGAGAAAGAGCTACAGAAGCTACATGACTAAAACCTTCCACTCTCATGGCCCCGTGTGAGCCTTCGCAATCACCCGAACTTTTCCAGAAGTAGAAACTCGGGCAAGTTGTGAACTCCACAATGTGTTAGTTTTCAAATGGGGATACTACTACTATGCCTACCTGAGGACACGATTATGAGGGTTTAAAAGAACTAAAACGTATGCAGTGTTTAGGACTGTGCCATGGCCCACTGTATGCACACAATGCAAGTGTTTGCTCTTAGTGCAAACTCAGTTTCTCAGTGATCACCAAGGGAGCTCGTGGCAGACCTATGGCTAAACCCACTCTCCAGACTGCTCACCCAGTGCTCTTTCCCAGACCCTGTGTCTTTCGTTTCCTAAGCTGCACATTCCTAGCTTTTTCTCTTAACTTGGAGCAGAATTGCATTTATATTTACTGTTTCATGTACCAAGGTAACATTTCAGGTATACATTTCCCATCGTCCACAAATCTGTGGAGAAATATGAGCCTTGATTGCTCTGAATTAGAATGTGATCCAATTACATAACTTTTTTCAAGACATGGTGCTTTAGAACATACACGTAGTAACAAGAATTAAAACAGTATACTGTGGAAGGATGTGTGCTGGGATGAGCCTGGATTGTCTCTCAGTTTAACACCAGTACCTAATTCCTACTTCCTTTCTGCCCAACCCCATGGAAGAGATGTTCTATTTCCCCTCAAGGACAAGCTCTCAATCCTTGCTTAAGATCCCTCAGCTACTCCCCTTTACCTTCTGGTGAAAATCCATACCATTCAGCAGGGCACACAGGTTAGGAAGGCACCACGTGGCCCCACCCTGCCTCTCCAGCCTCTCCTTTTTTGCACATCATAACCACTCTGGGCTCCTGCCGTTCTGAACCACTGGTAATTACCTAGACATGCTAGGCCTTGTCAAGCCACTGTAGCTTCGCACACACTGTTTCCTTTGTTAGACGTGGTCTTTGCCCTGCTCCTTCTCCTAATTAATGTACTCAGGCATCAAAACTCCTATCAGGTACCTCCTCCTCCAAGAAGCCTTCCCGTACCACCCCAGCCTGCCTCCTACATGCTCTCATTGTACCTTAAGGCCATCTTCATCTCAGCATGCATAGTAATCCATCATCATGGTCTGTGCTTGGCTGACTCCTCTTCCACACCAAGAGCAAGCTCAGTAACTAGCAGGGTGCTTGCAAAGAGCAAAAACTCTGAAACTGTTTGACAGATAAACCCAGTCCCACAACTTACCATGTGACCTTGAGCAATTCATTTGCCTCGTTCAGGTCTCAGTTTCCTCATTTAAGACAGGAAGAGTTAGATCAGATCATCCCTAAGAATCGTGCTAGGGCCGGGCGCGGTGGCTCACGCCTGTAATCCCAACACTTTGGGAGGCAGAGGAGGATGGGTCACAAGGTCAGGAGATCCAGACCATCCTGGCTAACACGGTGAAACCCCGTCTCTACTAAAAATACAAAAAATTAGCTGGGCATGGTGGCGGGTGCCTGCAGTCCCAGCTACTCGGGAGGCTGAGGCAGGAGAATGGCATGAACCCAGGAGGCGGAGCTTGCAGTGAGCTGAGATCAGGCCACTGCATTCCAGCCTGAGGGACGGAGCCACCCCCATCTACTCGGGAGGCTGGAAAAAAAAAATCGTGTTAGGCCTATATTTTACAAGGTGCAGTGGTTCTTTCATTTAAAAAAAAAAAAAAAAAAAAACAACAGCTTTTCCCACTCCAGTTATTGATAAAATTAGATTAGTAATTTGAAAATGCTTAAAAATGAATTTTTAATGTTTTGAATTCACATTAAAATAATGTGAATTTTTAAATTCACATTATTTTATGTAATTGTAAAAATAAAAAATAAAAATGTTTTTGGTACTACCTAGCACATATTGGTAGATGATATGTATTCATTAAGTGTTCCTTAAGAGCTAGATTCATTTTGTCACATAGTTACAATTACTGCAAGAAGTAGAGATGTTGGCCGGGCACAGTGGCTCACGCCTGTAATCCCAACACTTTAGGAGGCTGAGGCGGTCGGATCACGAGGTCAGGAGATGGAGACCATCTGGCTAACACGGTGAAACCCCATCTCTACTAAAAATACAAAAAATTAGCCAAGCATGGTGGCACGCGCCTGTAGTCCCAGCTACTCGAGAGGCTGAGGCAGAAGAATCGCTTGAACTCGGGAGGCGGAGATTGCGGTGAGCCGAGATCATGCCAGTGCACTCCAGCCTAGGTGACAGAGTGAGACACCATCTCAAAAAAAAAAAAAAAGAAAAAGTAGAGACGTTAATTTTTCAGCAGAGGTAGTTAAGCAAGTCACACAGGTAACTTGGCAAGTGACTAGCTGAGATGGAATTCCAATATCCATATTCTTTCCACTGCTTTCATTTTTAAGTAGCTTTTTAAAAAATCACCTTGTATGACATTTTTCCCAATAATGAAAATAAAACCTCCCCATTCCACCTCATCAAATTGATCACAAACCATGAAATAATGTATTATTTAAAATAAACCTTTGACATACTTCAGATTTTATGCAAGCAGCCAGAATGGAGTAATAATATCTGAAAAGTACAATTAAGTTAATGCCATGATGCCTTAAAACAGACTGGCTGATCACCACGAGCACCACGCTCCCCAAGTCTTAAAGAAAAGATGATTGGGTTCAGCCCAATTTCTTACACACCAAATGATGGGCATAACTGCTTTTGCTTCTGCTTTGATTTGCAAGGACTTTTCCCGGCTGCCTGGCCCCAGAGGCCCCCATTTCACTGCATGAGGACACTGGTACTCTCTGCCACTTGTTTTGGCAGAAGTTGTTTAATTTCTGTTTTCCATACACAAAATTCCAAGTAATTACTTGCTCTCAGCCACATGTAACTACCACTTTTCTTTCCCTTTTTTTTTCTATCAATGTAAGAACTCTACAATTTTTTTTTTTTGCACAATCATAAGATGCTATCAGAGACCTTGTTATGGGCTGAATTGTGTCTCCCCAGAATTTATATATTATATTTGGAGATAATTAAGGAGGTAATTAAGGTTAAGGGAGGTCATAAGAGTACGGTCCTAATCCAATAGGACTTATGTCTTCCTAGTAGGACTTGTGTCTTCATAAGAAAAGGAAGAGATACCAGGAGCACAGGCACACAGAAGAAAGGCTATGTGACGACATAGCGAGAAGGTGGCCTTCTGCAAGCCAAGAAGAGAGCCCTCACCAGAAATCAGCCCTGCTAGCACCTTGACCTTAGCCTTTTAGGCTCTAGGATTGTGAGAAAAGAAATTTCAGTTGTTTAAGCCACCCACCCAGTCTGTAGCATTCTGTTATGGCATTCCCAGCAGATTCACATAGACCCCCACCATGACCTGAACTCCCTCCTCATCTCTATTGTTGAAAGTGAAAACATGAACATACATATCTATGGAACATGGAGGGGAAGCCATGAAAACAATCAATACTTCCAGCAAAATGGAAAGTGTTTAAAATCGTTCACATTAGCAAAAAGGAAAAAAGGTACTGCAGGGTCTTCCAATTGTTGTGTAAAGAAAAAAGAAGTCCTGTTGAGTTTATCAGCATTTATTTTTTACATTACTTAAAATAACAAGTGAAAAAGTTTATCTTGTCATTCGGTGGCAAAAAGAAAATAAATTTTTGCATTATAGTTCCTGTTGTATTTTTAGTTAGGAGGTAAAATCTTGGGAATGATGTTTGATTTTTCCCAGTGTTCATTTCATTCAAAGCAAATTAGTCAGAGAATCACAACTGGTATAAATCCATCATCGCAAGTGGCCCTGATCTCAGAACACTACTGTGCTGAATCCTGAGATAAATCTTTATGTCAGAAATCCTATTATTCAGAAGTACAATAAAAATAACAATCGGAGATGACATCAGAACAGGGAGAACATTGAGTTTTTCTTATTTGCGTGTCAGAAGAAGTTAACTTCCGCTCATCACCAGCTGAAATGATTGTACAGGATCCTGCAAAATATCTGGTTAGCTCCAACATAAATAATCTTCTGTCCTCTGGGGAAAATTCTCTTTTCACTCTATGGCTTCAGAAAAACTGTTGGCATAGGCACCCAAACACCTTCTGGAGATGGCATGGAAATGTCATTCAGTGAGTTGAGAAGAGATAAGGATGTGTTTTTACACTTGTGGATAAGCAGACACTGCTTGGAGAATTACGATCACTCTTGTCAACACGTCCTTTCTCAACTCTTAGTCTGTGGCTTATTTAAAGACATTAAAGGGAGTATTGGTTAGTGGGGTGGGAGTGCAATTAGGTAGAAGAAATTGGCAAGAGTGCAATACAGATAAAATTGAAGAGATGAGGCAAGGCAAGAGGAAACATCTGGAGCACCTGGCAGGGGTCATTTTAGGCTTCTCGCCTGAAGTGGCTCATTATTGACTCTTCTTCATTGTTAGCCTATAATCTGGTTTTTACTGCTATTGCAGATTTCTCTAAAAACAAATAGCATAAAAGCAAACATTACCATTTGCTTTTAAGGTTCACAAGATGTCCTCTCAACTCTCACACGCAGATCCTATTTCAATAATTTCACAACTAATTGGAGCTTTTGCCATGACTGCTCCTCAAAACACCACTTAACTTGAAGAACACATCACAGAGAAACTATAATCAAAATCTGCCTGAGTCACTCGTGCCTGATCACAAATCGAAGAGAAAGCCCTGCAACTGTGTTTCTTGGGTCTGACTAGGTCAGTTTCCTTTTACTTTCATGAGACAGTACATTAACCCAGAATGTTCAGAGAAAACAGTTTAATTTTAAAATATATATATAATATATAAACAATATATAAAAATATATATTGTCTTCTTTATATATATTGTTTTATTTATAAAACTATATATATATTGTTTTATTTATAAAACTATATATATATTGTTTTATTTATAAATATAGTTTTATTGTGGTAAGAACAGTTACCATGAGATTTATCCTGTTAACAAATTAAGTGTATGTAATACAGTATTGTTGATGGTAGGGACAACGTTGTACAGCAGATCTCTAGAACATGTTCATTTTGCTTAACTGCATCTTTAAGCCCATTGATTAGTAACTCCCCATTTCCTCCTCTGTCCAGCCCTTGACAACCACCATTCCTCTCTTTGATTCTGAGTCTATTTGAGATATATCATCTAAGTAGAATCATGCAATATTTACTCATCTGTGACTGTTGTTTCACTAAGCATGATGTCCTCAAGGTCCCTCTATGTGACTTGGAATATGGATGTTTAAAGCAATAGGATCAAGTAGGATCCATTTGATCCTGAAGCCCTCTGAACTGAGGCAGCCCTCTTCATCCTCACCTAGAAAATAGTCCTGAGTCTTGCAGAGTGACAGGGCTCTGACGCTAACCCTCAGTTACGTGGAGCACTTTTGAAGAAGCAGGAAGTTTAGCTGACATCCAATAGACATTGCTTTGGGGAACAAATTTCAGATTTCTTCTACTTTCTCACTTTTTTACTTTCTCAAAAATGAAAACCCGAGATACTTTTGTGACCCTTACTTTTTCCCTCTAATTCAGCTACAGATTTCTGTGGACATTTCAATCCTAACATGTCCAAGTGTCAGCTCTTTGATGACTAAGCAGACACTTTATTGATAGCAAGAGTAAGAGAAACAAGTTCACAGGGATTTAAATTTAAAATAATATCTCATTTACTTCATTATACATGGAGCCGAGATGAAATTTCTATCTATACATTCTTTCCCATTATATTTTCAGAGCACTTTTCTACAAAATACCCTACCCCATAAACAATTGCTATTCACAAATTAATCAAATCAAATCAGGTCTCAGCAAATTCCCAACTCTGCAATGTCATTGCAATGTTATATATACAAGAGATCCTGAAATAAGTGAGCTATTATCATATATTTGAAAATTTGGCCGGGCATGATAGCATGCACCTGTTATCCCAGCTACTCAGGATGGGGAGTCTGAAGTGAGAGGACCACTTGAGCCCAGGAGTTGAAATCCAGCCTGGGCAATATAGAAAGACCCTGTTTCAAAAAACTAATGATAATAAAGAAAAGAAAATCTGTTTTGGATATCAGAGATACTAACTTTAGTAACATTTGTTGTGATAGCTCTTCACTTCCTTTTTCCTTTGGATGAATACCAATTTGTAGAATAGATCATTCTGTAAAAATAGATTTTATTTTTTAACAAAAATTTAATGATGTGGATAAAATAAATAGATGTTCCTCTTAGATCAAAATGCACAGAAGTTATAAAAGTATTCAGTAACTATTACTTTATTTTCTTTCTCTGTCAGTCACATTCATTTTAGAAATGCAGTTTTACTAATATACTTTCCTCAGAAATGGAGGGAAACAGGCTGGGTGGGACCTCATTAGGACTGATGATATGACACTCCCTAGGTACAGACAATCCCTGCTCCTTTATCTAATTCTGCTGGTGGGCTAAAATTTCTCAGTTAGATATACAACACATATTAATAACAGCTACTTGTTATTGAGGGCTTACCTGGAACTAAGCTATGGTATTTATCCACATTATTTCATTGAATGAAGAAACATTATTATACACATTTTAAAATGAAGAAACTGAATCCTAGTCAGATTTTGCAACTTGACTAATCAGTAAGTGACAGAGCCAGAATTTGAACCTAAATTATAGCAGAGGTTCTCATTATAGAAATGGGCATCTCCAAGGCCAAAGCTATTTTTATAATACTGAGTTATTTGCCTTTTTTCACTTTTGTTTTTTCATGAGCATACACTTGAATTTTCCAGAAACTACATGATGTGGGTTGATAGCAACACTCTGACAGCTAATAGAAGGTGGGCTTATGTATTCCCATATTTTAAAAATTTATTGATTTTCATTTCCATCATGGTAAATATTTCTAGAAATTAGCCACATATCATCTGCCCACTTTTTAATGGGGTTGTTTTTTGCTTGTAGGTTTGTTTAAGTTCCTTGTAGATTCTGGATATTAGACCTCTGTCAGATGGATAGTTTGCAAATATTTTCTCCCATTCTGTAAGTTGTCCATTTACTATATTGATAGCTTCTTTTGCTGTGCAGAAGCTCTTCAGTTTAATTATTACAGGTCCCATTCATCAATTTTTGCTTTTGTTGCAATTGTTTTCCATGTTTTCATCACGAAATCTTTGCCAGTTTCTATGACCAAAATGGTACTTCCTAGCTTACTTTCCAGGATTTTCATAGTTTTAGGTTTTACATTTAGGTCTTTAATCAATTTTGAGTTGATTTTTGTATATTGCATAAGGAAGGGGTCCAGTTTTCAGTCTGGGGAAGACATATGTGTGACCAACAAGCATATGAAAAAATGCTCAATATCACTAATCATTAGAGAAATGCAAATGAAAACCACAATCAGACACTATCTCGTAACAGTCAGAATGACCATTGTTAAGTCAAAAAATAACAGATGCCAGCAAGGTTGCAGAGAAAAGAGAACACTTATTCACTGCTGGTGGGAGTGTAAATTAGTTCAACCATTGTGGAAATCAGTGTGACAATTCCTCAAAGAACTAAAAACAACCACCATTTGACCCAGCAATCCCACTACTGGGTATATACCCAAAGGAATATAAATGATTCTCCAGTAAAGATATATGCCTGTGTATGTTTATTGCAGCACTATTCACAATAGCAAAGACATGGAATCAACCTAAATGCCCATCAATTATAGGCTGGATAAAGAAAATGTGGTACGTATACACCATAGAATACTATGCAGTCATAAAAAAGAATGAGATCATGTTCTTTGCAGGAACATGGATGGAGCTGGAGGCCATTATCCTTAGCAAACTAATGCATGAAGGAAAACCAAATACTGCCATGTTCTCACTTATAAGTGGGAGCTAAATGATGAGAACACATGGACAGAAAGAGGGGAACAAAAGGCACTGCGGCCTACTTGAGGGTGGAGGGTGGGAGAAGGGAGAAGTTCAGAAAAAAAAACAAAAGGAAAGAAAAGAAAAGAAAACCTATCGGGTACTATGTTTAGTACTTGGGTGACGAAATAATCTGTACACCAGACCCTCGAGTTACAAATTTACTGTATAACAAACGTGCACTTGTATCCCTGAACCCAAAATAAATGTTAAAATATATTTTTTAAGTTTACCATCACACTGATTTTTTTAAAAAGATGTGCAACATGTATACCTATGTAACAAACCTGTACGTTCTACACATGTATCCCAGAACTTTAAAAAAAAAATGTCCAAAACAAAATTGCAATGAGAAAAAAAAAGGCTAAGGAAAATGTCTTCTTTTCCTTAAAATATATCTAAATTGTCCAAGTCTCTAGAAAGAAGATAAATATAGCATGATCTAACTCACTATGTCATGCTGTGCTTCCTCACATCTGTGTTCTGTTGCTTTATCGATGTGTAAGGAAATAAGCTCTAGTTTATTAAATTTTTTAAACAGAAAAAAGGAAAAAAAAGAGATAACCCACGTAAACAAATGTTTTGTCTTGTTTTTTGAAGTCCTCAATAATTTTTTGTTGTTGTTTTGAAATAGGGTCTCACTCCATCACTCAGGCTGGAGTCCAGTGGTGCAATGTCGGTTCACTGCTACCTCTGCCTCTCGAGTTCAAGTGATTCTCCCACTACAGTCTCCCAAGTAGCTGGAACTACAGGCATGCTCTACGACACCCAGGTAATTTTGGTATTTTTTGGTAGAGATGGGGTTTCACCATGTTGGCCAGGCTGGTCTTAAACTCCTGGAGAATGATACATTTATGTTGATATTTTGCCTTTTAAATCTACTTGTAATTCTTGTTCTCCTGACCTCAAGTGATCCCCCTCCTCAGCCTCCCAAAGTACTGGGATTACAGGTGTGAGCCACCATGCCTGCCAGTCCTCAATAATTTTTAAGAGTGTTTAATGCAGACCTGAGACTAGAGTTTGAGAAACACCACATTATATTACACTGGAGAACAATGCTACTTCAACCTCAGATTTCTAGTAGCCCAGTAAAATACATTTATTGAACAAAGAAAACCAGCCGGGTGCGGTGGCTCACTCCTGTAATCCCAGCACTTTGGGAGTCAGAGGCGGGCGGATCAAAAGTTCAGGAGTTTGAGACCAGCTGGGCCAATATGGTGAAACCCCGTCTCTACTAAAAATACAAAAATTAGCCTGGCGTGGTGGCGAGTGCCTGTAGTCCCAGCTACTCGGGAGGCTGAGACAGGAGAATCACTTGAACTCGAGAGGTGGAGGTTGCAGTGAGCCAAGATCGCATCACGGCACTCCAGCCTGGACGACAGAATGAGACTCCATCTCACTAAAAAAAGAAAGAAAACCTTGTTGATAAAGTATAAAACAAAGCAAGGGTTTTTGTTGTATTTTATGGGGTGAGAATTCTTTATTTCAAGGTTGGAGATAAATGATAAGTTGGTTCCCAGACCCAGTTTTAAGGGAGATTTCCAGCGAATCCTGGAGAAGTCCATCTAAACTGTCCACATCAGCACTTCTACCTGCAACCTTCTCTTGAGGTCCAATAGAAATATCCCTCCTTTATGGGACATAGTAGAAAGCTTACAAGCCTGGTTAAGGATTCAGTCAGACTGGTTTCAAATCCTAGCCTCCCAGCTATGAAACCGTAGGCAAATTATACTTATCTTCTCTGAACCTAATAATAATGCAACTAATAATAATTATATTATAGGGTTATTGGGAAGATCAAATGAGATAATGCTTCTCAAAAGTGAGTGAAACAAAAATCGTTTTGAATGTTTAGCACACAACCCTTGGGACATAGTAAACACTCAACACATTTTAACTGTTATTTTATGGTAACTAGACCCCTTGATGTGGTCTCATTTATTCCCCCTAAACTCCATTCAGATTTCAGGGAAGAGTTGATTTTTTCTTTGGCAAGGAATTCATTCTTCCTCTTCTACCACATTTTTAGCCACAAAGTGACTTAAAATAATCAGGAAAAATTTCAAGAGGCAGCTCGGCTGGTTGCTTCTCCCTTTTGAGAAACCATCTGTCAAAGATGACAATTCTGGAGAAGATATAAATTGTGGACTTCACTCTTAGACCTGTCTCTCCTGAGAACTATGGGTGTGACCTAAAGCAGATTGTGTCCCTCTGAGCCTTGTTTTTCCCTCGTGAGAAGGGAAAAAGTATCACCTTATAAAGATCCTTGTAGCCGTGTCATCCTATGACTATATATTTTTAGATGTAATCATTATTTCCTCCCTGAAAAGGCAACAAAATATCCAATATGTCCATGGCATTATTCTATGATATGTTATTTAAATAAAATCGAGTAAATTTTGCAAACAAGAATTACAAGTAGATTTAAAAGGCAAAATATCAACATAAATGTATCATTCTTCATATTTTCCAGGTAAAACACAGATTTTAATGTGTGCATACTGTTTTATCCATTTTCTTGAATATTTCTAATTTATTATAGCAACATAATCTAATCCTAGACTGATTTCCCTAAGGGATTAGTCAACATTTATTTTAATGCCTTTTAAATCTTTGGGTTCATAAAATCTTACATGTCTCAATTTAAATCAAATCTTGATTTCCTGGAAATCCTGGTTAATGTCAACAATCCCTTGAATCCTTAAAGGGTAGCTGATAACTCATGGAAATAGTTGAAGTAGATTAATTTTCAGTGATCACAGCTTTCCCACATGGGGAACAATATATTTTTAACTTTGTTTATTCACACATTTTAATGAGGAAAACAATACCAAACTTTTCACTCAGTCATCAAAATGAGCACTTTTTGTTTTATGATGCTACAATATTAACAGCTAATTTATTCATTTTGGTTAATCTCTTAAATCTAAATGGTGTTAATCATTCTTTTGTTTTTTCCTCCACATCATTGTTAAAGTTTGCATTTATGCTCATTCATTCATAAATGCTCTTCAGCATATTTGTATTCTAGTTTTCTATCATGCTGTCCAAAAATGCAAGGACAAATAAGGGGTTAAAATATATAGCCATTAAAGTAGATATATTTAGTATACATATTGAATTATAGTATATATTTTATATATGAATATACATAGATTTAAATGTGTGTGTAGTATACATTCACATGTATATACCTGCATACCATGTGTCTGATAAGCCTAAAATCAGCAAGGACTATATTGTCCTATATTATTGTATCATTTCCTCTCTCCCGTCTCTAATAAAATAATGTTCTGCACGTTGGGAAAGGAATAACCAATGATGGCTCATTGCTACCATTTCAGGTAGTAGAGTAGCAGTGCTAAAGAACTAAATCCAACCTATAACATTTAAAGAGAAGTTCCTGTGGCATTAGCTAAGGCACAATGAGGTAGTTAACATTTACCACCACCACCATCATCGTCATCAACATTTTCATCAATCAAATATAATAATCTGGGAACTCCTGGGTGGACTGTTCCAAGGTGACCTTTATGTCTGTCTCACTCATTTGTGTTCCTCTATTCCGGGAGGACATGGGAGGAGAAGATCATGGGGAAGAAGACAGCTCCACAGGCTTTTCTCCATGGATTTTAGAAACACCCTCTAAAGCTCCTCCTTTGAGAACTGTTAGAAGCCTGGAAGATGAGGGAAAGGTGCCTGGAAGATGAGGGAAAGGTGAGAAAACATATAAAGACATGGAAAAAAAATTGCAAATCAGAATGCAGTCCATTTGAGCAAGAGAATCCTAAGAAAGAACAAAGTGGGGGAT